>NC_057807.1:462187075-462345916 GCF_018294505.1 Triticum aestivum | reverse complement strand
GGCGTCTGAGCGACACCACAGAAAGGGCTTTAAAAGAAATGCCACAGTCGGGCGTCTGAGCGACACCACATAAAGGGCTTTAAAAGAAATGCCACAGTCGGGCGTCTGAGCGACACCACATAAAGGGCTTTAAAAAGAAATGCCACAGTCGGGCATCTGAGCGACACCACATAAAGGGCTTTAAAAGAAATGCCACCGTCGGGTGTCTGAGCGACACCACATAAAGGGCTTTAAAATAAACAATCATAGTGAATATCCCGGAGGTAGAGCCATCCCAGAGATACTCGATAATAACAATAATATCACGGGTTAGTCAACAATAATAATAATCATAATTATCACAAGTCACAGGTAGTAGTTCCAGTTCTGGTTAACAGTTTCACCTCCGAAGACCGACACTAAGACCGACACCTGACCCATCCCAGACTGTAATCCTTAACCATGGACACGGCTATTCGAATAGGTTTATTCTCTGCAGAGGGTGTACTCTTTACCCACGAGTAACGGATTTCTTTAGTCCATCGGGACTAATTCCGTCTACGGTCTTTTTGTTGAAAACACACCTAACTTGCACACACCAGCTTATCTCACACGTGTCTGGAATCACCCACGACACCTGTTAAGCAAACTCTAAGTGGGGAGGCTACAACCTCGCGTAGCATGGGATCAAATTTATATCGCGCGCTCTAAGGGGTGGCCTCCCCTCTCGGTCCCAACCGGAAACACCCATGCCCCCGGACCAGGTGGCCTGCCTACCAGCTACAACCGGTATCTTCCACCATGGCCTCTCTGTACGGTGTGTGCTAGAAAGAGGTTGACAACTTACTGAACCGTACTCTACTTGCTGTAGAGACGAGTGGTAGTACGAAACAAGTATGGGGGTTACTGGCACAAGACTCGATCTACGGTCGACTCAGGAGGTTTAAGTATTCCCTGCATGATTAGCATAACGAATATATTTCAACCAACAGAGTCACCGCTCATATCACCTTACCATGCCATACCAGACATAACCGTCCCGACGGAGACCGGCGACAAACTCATGCCTACCCAAGGCAGAGGTTTTCCCGGGTTCCTGCCGGTATGCATGCAAGGCACATGAGGGTGATTATCATCACAAGTGTGTTCATTTCCAACAGCATGGAAATCACTAATATGCACTCATGCATATGATCATACCACATGAAATAACAAGTCCTTCGAAATGCGGTGGTGTTAGAAATGTATCAACGATCACACCAAAAATATTATGTCGGGATTCAGAATGCTTGCCTTCAATGTGTGGAAAGGAAGGGTGCACTCCAAAACTTGAAACATTTCTCCTCTCTTCAAAAATCCTATTTTAGCAATATAAAAGAATTAACACACAAAATAAAAACAGCACCAAAAGTTGTTTTGAATTTTTTTCAAATAAATCTTAAAATAAACTAGGTGAAATTTGAGAGAGGTAGGAAAAAGAATCATTTCATTTGGAGTTGTATTTAAAAAGTTCTAGCTAGTCAAAGTTTTGGTCAAAATCTGTTATTTAAATAAAACAGAAAAGAAAACGTTTCGGAGGGGAATACGCTTTCGGAGCGGGGGAAACATACTGGGGGGATTACACCTTCACTTAATCCCACGTGGACAGGCACGGGGTCACTGACAGTGGGTCCAGAGAGTCCCACTAGTCAGGTTTGACGAGTCTCTCTTTCCCCCTCCTTCCCCTGTCCCGAGCGGAGGCGGAGCTCAAGCGATCGTCGCCGGCGACTGGCAGCTCTTCGCGGGGCCCCGAGGGCGGGGATGGATGCGCCACTCCAGTGCGGTCCTCCCGGTGGTTGCCAGGCCGGTGGGGACGGAGGGAGCTGCCGGCGGCGAGCTTCGCGGCGGAGGAGGCTTCGGGGGCGGAGTGAAAATTCTCCCGCAGTGAGCCCCGATCGAAATCGAGTAGTGGGAAAGGTTCACGGGAGGATGAGGAAGCTCTTGGTGGAGAGAACGGAGAGGGGGAGGCCCTGGTGGTGCCGAATTGGCCAGGGCAGTGGTGGCGGCCGCAGTTGCCGGAGGTGGGGAAGAAGACCTCCCCGAGTCGATTGGCTGCCATAGGAGAACTAGGGGAGCATTCTAAGGTTGCCTGTGTGCTCGGGGAAGCTCGGGGGCCTCCTTTTATAGCTCGTCGAGGTCGGTTCCGCGGCGGCCGGATAAGCTCTCCAGCGAACCGCCTCTCTGTAGCTTGCAGGGCAACATGGCGTGGCTGGGGATGACGGCAGGAGCTAGCGGACGAGTGGGCACTGCTCCAAGGGCGAGCTGGCGAGCTGAGGTGGTTTTGGCGGCGTCGACATGGGCAGAGGCTGTCGGGCGGCTGTGGCGGCTAGCTCTTGGCCTGCCGGCGTGGCGAGGGGCGGCTTGGCGCGTAGCGGTGAGAAGGGGAGCGCCTGGCGTGGTGCTGCAGAGCGGGCCAAAACCGTGGGGGCCAGCGTGTCGGCTCGGCGCACGTGCGTGCCAAACGCACGCTCTGCTCGCGCTCCGGGCGTGCATGGGATGTGCTCGACGTAATGCCAGAGTATGCTACAGAGCTTGGGTGAGGCTGGCAATTAACAGATCTAGGTTAGGAGAAACGGGGAGTCTAGTGGACATGCTTGTTTGATCAGAGGTGCAAGTTCACAGTGCAATGCCACAATTCATGTCAAAACAGATCATGCCCGTAAGGTGTTTGACAAAATGCTAAGGGCACTTAGGCAGGTCTTGGAGTGGCCAAAAACTCCAGATGGTGGTCTCTTTAGATGTACAAGAGGGTGGTGAGGTTAGTTTGCCAAAAGTAGAAACTTGTTAGTGCAAGTTTTGCAAAACTACATTTCTGGACAGGAAATAAATGACATTATTTCATGAACCAAAATTAATCCAAGGGTTGCATGCTCCTGGATTTAGGGGTTTGGTAGGGTTGTCTACAAGTAGGAAAAGGCACAAGATCATTGGAGCAAAAATAAATAGGGTTGCAGTAGAAATCACAAGGCTGGACCAGAATGAAAAAGAGGTTGATTCACTCAATATTTTCAAAGAACAGCACTAGGTTTTTGCATAAAATTGAATCATATGCTACTAACAATATCCCATAATTTTGGTGCAGGCCAGGAAGAAATATTTAAATGGGTTGTAGTGCAAAATGCACTCTGGACCAGAGAAGAAAAATTGAGTGTAGGGCTCAAAATATTTCATGAATGAAATATATTTTTGCATAAAAGTGATTTAAAAACATCACATGACATCTCCAATTTTTGGTGAAATTTTTAGTTAAATATATCAAAAGGTTGTAGTTCAAAAAGAGCTCCAAATTTTAAAACAACTCATTTTAATGAATAAAGTTCAGGGTGAAATAATTTTATAAATAAATCTCCTGATTGAGAGATGTTTTTAAATGAGAGGGAAAATAAGTCCAATATGTTTTGGAAGGATCCACTTGGGAAAAACTCCTTAATATTAAAAGAAAAGTTTTGAAATCAACAGGATATTCTTGCAGACAAAAATTTTAAACTCTTGGCAAAATTTTAATAACAAAAACCTGGTTAAATTTTTGGGGTGTTACAATACTACCCCCCTTAAGAAAAAATCTCGTCCTCGAGATTTGCTAAGAGCCGTTGTGAAAAACAAATACTCCATGTGTGTACGAGCGGTTGTGAGTCTGCTGCCGGGGTGCTGCGTGAATAAAAATAATCCATGTACTGTGGGATAAATGATGCAGCAATTCAGTAAAAAGAAAACTCATACTAGGATTTTTTTCGCGGTTGCACAAGTTAATCATGAAGAAAATTACTCATACCAGTAGAAACTAAATACTCGACTCGTCGCACAAATTTGGGGTACCATGCATAAGATACACGCAAATATAAATGCTGCAAAAACAAATACAGTAGTGACGTCTAAAATGAAAACGGTAACTGGGTGGGGTCCTGATAAAATGTCTCTGGTAAAGGGATACACTCCTCTTCTATCGGAGGAAGTGGATTGACCAGTCGATGTATGCGTCTCTCCGGGTCGGGCCTCAGTGGTCTGCCGATGGCAATCTGAGTATTCAGATCAGTGAGATCCTGGAGATAATCCATCACTCATTGGTTCAAATGCTCTTGAGCGATGATGTACTGGATAAGGTTGGCTAGCACTGGGTCTCTCTCAATACGCCCACCGGGAAAAGACGTTACTCCTTCGGGTGCTGCACGGCTCGGAAAGTAATAATATCCTCGTTCGCGGGCATAGGGTACTGCGGATCGAAGACGAGCAATCGCTTCTTTCGCAGCAGCTTCTATGGCCAGGTGTGGGGTTGGCATAGATTTCCCCACGAAGGAAACTTCTGTTGGATCTTGGTTGGGGTCTACAGGAGGAATGTGTACTGCTGCCCAATATTCCGAGGTGGATGGGGTGATCCTGGATTTGAACAGCTCGTACTGAGGTGGCTGGGTAGAACCCATGGTACTGCGGGTAAAATCCCACAATATTTTGACAAAGCTACCTGGGGTTGCATCTGGGGTTCTCTGATGAATGCTGGGGCTCGGCATGACAGGAAAAAATTGTGAGTGTGGTGCACAAAGTGAGGGTTGCTGGGTAAGGTCACAAGGTGGCCTTTATATAGAAATGGAGCCGGATCGTTTTACCGTGGTGAAAGGTAATAAATTTGCCAGCTTAGCTCCAAAGGTCGGGTCAGTGTCAGAGATACACATATCTCATAAAGAGACGTGTTACTGTGGTTGTCGTCGGGTTGGTTTTGGTAGTTGTGCCCGGAAAATGTGCAACTATGCGCTGACAAAGAAAATATGCAAGGCTACCATTAAAGCAGAGGCACAACGACAGGCTGCGTTAATATACATGGTCGCAAGATTACAACGCGAGGATACACTGAAACTCGGTGCTACTCAAATGGCTTAGTCTACCTCGTTTATGTCTAAACGGGCGTGCCTGGTGGATGTCGAGGCTTCTCCACGTGTCTCACTGCGGGATTAGTCGGAGATGGCGGAGGAACTGCAGGGTCGGGGTAGTGATGATGACCATCGCGGGGATTGTTGGCCACAACCCCGTTGGAGTGTGCTCCCAAAAGGCGACGAAGCACTTCTGGGGTCATCAAAGCATCTCGGCTGATGGCTGGAGCCGATCTCGGGGTCTTGATCGGTTGTCCAAACAGCATGACTGGGTTGTCGGCGTTGGGCTCGTTTCTTCTCTCGCCGGGGCTCGACGAACCAGCTCTCCACGAGCTGCAATTAAATCAATAGTGATTTGATCGCACAGTTCCTCTAGTGCACTTACATAGCGCACCAGGTGCAATAATGCAGGATCTGTCTCGTGATCTCCGTTGGCAACTTGGGGTGGTCTACCATACCCTTCGCGTCTGGGGTAGTAGTGGAACGAGCGACAGTTAACTCTGGGCGACAAGTGCCTGAGATGAACTATAGCCTCTCGAGCAGCTAGTTGTATGGCTTGTGGCTCAAAGGAAGTTGTTCTTCCGGTGAACCTGTAGGGGCGCTCGGGTGCTAGTCCCCTACCGTAGATGTGCACAGTGGCCCAGAATTGACGGTCTTCACCGCTCATGGGTCCTTGGTACACAACATATTCTGGTGGCTCCTCTAACGCATAGGCACGACGGGTGAGGTTTGCGAGGATGGTCACAAAACCTCCAAGGTTGGTTGCTGTGGTCTCGTTGTGCACTATGGGGCCAGGCATTGTGGCTGGGTTGGGAGGCTGTGCTGTGCTGGGTTGGGGCTAGCGTGCCCTTTTTATAGAAAAAGGGAACGGAGTCTTCTTCGCACGCTTGCGAATGAGACATTTTTGCCATCGGTCACTGGTGTGCGATCGACAGGCTAGGCTGATAGGTTGGGCACCGACTGCCAAAAGTGTCGGGGTCACTGTGTGGCTATCTTGCACGAGAAGCTTGGCTGGGGTTTGGTAAGGTCTGGTGGGTTGGTTTGCCTAAGTTTTTCGACCTGGCTAAGATAGGATTAGCCAATGGTCAGCCTGGCTCTGATACCAAGTCTGTCACGACCGGTTTTCCGGGTAATAAATTTCCAGAAAAGACCGTCGTGCTCATCAGCCCCAGGATTACTGTTAGCTGATGAGGCTCCAACTTGATACAGAAATTCCAAGCAGAAAACAAAATATGTAGTACAAGGCCATTCTGGCCTGTGAGTACAACAAATGGTTTCTAGTGGTTGATGGCGGAAGCGGGTTGTGAAACATCAGTGTCTATGGGACTCCATTTCCCACGGGAACAGCTGACCAGGTTAACTCCTATCTTCGCGAGGCTGCTATCTCCATTACTTAGGTTCCGGGGCTGTCATCGCGTCGCTCCTCTTCGTGCAAGAAAATCTGGCCAAGACAATAGCCAGGGACAAGCCAGTGAGTACTTTGAATGTACTCGCAAACATTAGAACATAGGTATAATATAATAATGATGTGCTGAAAATATTTTATGCTCATGACGTCAGTCACAAAAGATAAATAAATCTCTGATGCGTGCAAGCAAGTTATTTATAAAATTGCAATAACATAGTAGTATTAAAATTTATGAAATAAATAACAAGCAAAGCCACAGTCGGGCGTCTTAGCGACACTACATAAAGGGCTTTAAAAGAAATGCCACAGTCGGGCGTCTGAGCGACACCACATAAAGGGCTTTAAAAGAAATGCCACAGTCGGGCGTCTGAGCGACACCACATAAAGGGCTTTAAAATAAATGCCATAGTCGGGCGTCTGAGCGACACCACAAAAAGGGCTTTAAAAGAAATGCCACAGTCGGGCGTCTGAGCGACACCACATAAAGGGCTTTAAAAGAAATGCCACAGTCGGGCGTCTGAGCGACACCACATAAAGGGCTTTAAAAGAAATGCCACAGTCGGGCGTCTAGCGACACCACATAAAGGGCTTTAAAAGAAATGCCACAGTCGGGCGTCTGAGCGACACCACATAAAGGGCTTTAAAATAAACAATCATAGTGAATATCCCGGAGGTAGAACCATCCCAGAGATACTCGATAATAACAATAATATCACGGGTTAGTCAACAATAATAATAATCATAATTATCACAAGTCACAGGTAGTAGTTCCAGTTCTGGTTAACAGTTTCACCTCCGAAGACCGACACTAAGACCGACACTTGACCCATCCCAGACTGTAATCCTTAACCATGGACACGGCTATTCGAATAGGTTTAATCTCTGCAGAGGGTGTACTCTTTACCCACGAGTAACGGATTTCTTTAGTCCATCGGGACTAATTCCGTCTACGGTCTTTTTGTTGAAAACACACCTAACTTGCACACACCAGCTTATCTCACACGTGTCTGGAATCACCCACGACACCTGTTAAGCAAACTCTAAGTGGGGAGGCTACAACCTCGCGTAGCATGGGATCAAATTTATATCGCGCGCTCTAAGGGGTGGCCTCCCCTCTCGGTCCCAACCGGAAACACCCATGCCCCCGGACCAGGTGGCCTGCCTACCAGCTACAACCGGTATCTTCCACCATGGCCTCTCTGTACGGTGTGTGCTAGAAAGAGGTTGACAACTTACTGAACCGTACTCTACTTGCTGTAGAGACGAGTGGTAGTACGAAACAAGTATGGGGGTTACTGGCACAAGACTCGATCTACGGTCGACTCAGGAGGTTTAAGTATTCCCTGCATGATTAGCATGACGAATATATTTCAACCAACAGAGTCACCGCTCATATCACCTTGCCATGCCATACCAGACATAACCGTCCCGACGGAGACCGGCGACAAACTCATGCCTACCCAAGGCAGAGGTTTTCCCGGGTTCCTGCCGGTATGCATGCAAGGCACATGAGGGTGATTATCATCACAAGTGTGTCCATTTCCAACAGCATGGAAATCAATAACATGCACCCATGCATATGATCATATCACATGAAATAACAAGTTTCTCCAAAGTGAGGTGATGTTATGAACGTGTCATCGAACACACAAAAATATTATGCCGGGGTTCAGAATGCTTGCCTTCAATGTGTGGAAAGGCAGGGTGCACTCCAAAACTTGAAACATTTCTCCTCTCTTCAAAAATCCTATTTTAGCAATATAAAAGAATTAACACACAAAATAAAAACAGCACCAAAAGTTGTTCTGAAATTTTTTCAAATAAATCTTAAAATAAACTAGGTGAAATTTGAGAGAGGTAGAAAAAGAATCATTTCATTTGGAGTTGTATTTAAAAAGATATAACCAATCAAAGTTTTGGTCAAATCTGATTTTAAATAAAACAGAAAAAGAAAAACGTTTCAGAATGGAATACGCTTTCGAAGCGGGAGAAACGTACTGGGGTGGATTACGCCTTCACTTAAACACGTGGACGGCGCGGTGAGACACTGACAGTGGGTCCCGGGGGCCCACTAGTCAGGTTTGCCTATTTCTTTTTCCCCCTTCTTTCTCTGTCCCGAGCGGAGGCGGAGCTCCGGCGATCGTCGCCGGCGACTGGCGGCTCCTCGCGGGGCCCCGAGGGCGGGGATGGATCCGCCACTCCAGGGCGGTCCTCCCGGTGGTCGCCAGGCCGATGGGCACGGAGGGAGTTGCCGGCGGTGAGCTTCGCGGCGGAGGAGGCTTCGGTGCAGAGTGGTTTTGGGGCGAATGTGGTTCCGATCAAAATCGAGTAGGGGGTTGGGTTCCTGGAAGGAGGCGGTGTTCTTGGTGAGAGAAATGGGAGGGAGAGGCCCTGGTGGCGCTGGAAGAGCTGGGGCACTTGGCGCGGTCGCTGCTGCCGGAGGTGGGGAAGATGACCTCCCCGGGTCGATTGGCTGCCCCAAGGGGTCCTAGGGGATGGCTTAAAGAGTCGCCTGCGTGCTCGGAAGGTTTCGGGGCGTCCTTTTATAGCGCGACGAGGTCGGTTCCGCGGCGGTGGATGAGACGCCGGCGAACCGCCCTCTGTAGCTTGCATGGCGTCGTGGCGGCGACGAACGCTAGTGGACACGCTTGTGGATGAGTTCGGGCTGTGCCAGAGGCCAGGTGGCGAGCCGGGTGGCTTGGGCGCGCTGAACGGAGCAGAGGCTGTCGGCCGACGCCGGCGTGCCGCAATGGCCTGCGGCGTGGCAGGGGCGGCTTGGCGCGTAGCGGTGAGAAGGGGAGCGCGTGGCGTGGTGCTGCAGAGCGGGCCAAAACCGTGGGGGCCAGCGTGTCGGCTCGGCGCACGTGCGTGCCAAACGCACGCTCTGCTCGCGCTCCGGGCGTGCACGGGATGTGCTCGACGTAATGCCAGAGCATGCTACAGAGCTTGGGTGAGGCTGGCAATTAACAGATCTAGGTTAGGAGAAACGGGAGTCTAGTGGACATGCTGTTTTGATCAGAGGTGCAAGTTCACAGTGCAATGCAAAATCATGTCAAAACAGATCATGCCCATAAGGTGTTTGACAAAATGCTAAGGGCACTTAGGCAGTCTTGGAGTGGCCAAAAACTCCAGATCAGGGTCTCTTTAGATGACAAGAGGGTGGTGAGGTTAGTTTGAAAAGTAGAAACTTGTTAGTGCAAGTTTTGCAAAACTACAATTCTGGACAGGAAATAAATGACATTATTTCATGAACCAAAATTAATCCAATGGGTGCATGCTCCTGGATTTAGGGGTTTGGTAGGGCTGTCTACAAGTAGGAGAAAACACAAGATCTTTGGAGCAAAATTAAATAGGGTTGCAGTAGAAATCACAAGGCTGGACCAGAATGAAAAAGAGGTTGATTCACTCAATTTTTCAAAGAACATAACTAGGTTTTTGCACAAAGTTGAATAATATGCCTACTGACCATCCCATAATTTTGGTAGAAGTTTAAAGAAATATTTAAATAGGTTGTAGTGTAAAATTGCCCACTGGACCAGATTGAAGAAAATTGGTGTAGAGCTCAAAATATCCAATGAATGAAATATATTATTGCACAAAAGTGATTTAGAGACATCACATGATATCTCCAAATTTTGGTGAAATTTTTAGTTAAATATATCAAATGGTTGTAGTTCAAAAAGAGCTCCAAATTTTAAAACAAGTCATTTAATGAATAAAGCTCAGGGTGAAATAATTTTATAAATAAATCTCCTGATTGAGAGATGTTTTTTAAATGAGAGGGAAAATAAGTCCAATATATTTTGGAAGGATCCACTTGGGAAAAATTTCTTAATATTAAAAGAAAAGTTTTGAAATCAACAGAGATATACTTGCAGGCAAAAATTTTAAACTCTTGGCAAAATTTTAATAACTAAAACCTGGTTAAATTTTTGGGGTGTTACAATACTACCCCCCTTAAGAAAAATCTCGTCCTCGAGATTTGCTAAGAGCCGTTGTGAAAAACAAAAGTTCCATATGCGTTCTAGCGGTTGTGAGACTGCTGCCGTGGTGCTGCGTGAATAAAAATAATAATAATCCACGTAGTGAGGGGATAAATGATGCAGCAATTCAGTAAAAAGAAAACTCATACTAGGATCTTTCGCGGTTACACAAGTTAATCACGAAGAAAAATTACTCATACCAGTAGAAACTAAATACTCGACTCGTCGCACAAATTTGGGGTACCATGCATAAGATACACGCAAATATAAATGCTGCAAAAACAAATACAGTAGTGACGTCTAAAATGAAAACGGTAACTGGGTGGGGTCCTGATAAAATGTCTCTGGTAAAGGGATACACTCCTCTTCTATCGGAGGAAGTGGATTGACCAGTCGATGTATGCGTCTCTCCGGGTCGGGCCTCAGTGGTCTGCCGATGGCAATCTGAGGATTCAGATCAGTGAGATCTGGAGATAATCCATCACTCGTTGGTTCAAATGCTCTTGAGCGATGATGTACTGGATAAGGTTGGCCAGAACTGGGTCTCTCTCAATACGCCCACCGGGAAAAGACGTTACTTCTCCGGGTGCTGCACGGCTCGGAAAGTAATAATATCCTCGTTCGCGGGCATAGGGTACTGCGGATCGAAGACGAGCAATCGCTTCTTTCGCAGCAGCTTCTATGGCCAGGTGTGGGGTTGGCATAGATTTCCCCACGAAGGAAACTTCTGTTGGATCTTGGTTGGGGTCTACAGGAGGAATGTGTACTGCTGCCCAATATTCCGAGGTGGATGGGGTGATCCTTGATTTGAACAGCTCGTACTGAGGTGGCTGGGTAGAACCCATGGTACTGCGGGTAAAATCCCACAATATTTTGACAAAGCTACCTGGGGTTGCATCTGGGGTTCTCAGATGAATGCTGGGGCTCGGCATGACAGGAAAAAGTTGTGAGTGTGGTGCACAAGGTGAGGGTTGCTGGGTAAGGTCACAAGGTGGCCTTTATATAGCAATGGAGCCGGATCGTTTTACCGTGGTGAAAGGTAATAAATTTGCCAGCTTAGCTCCAAAGGTCAGGTCAGTGTCAGAGATACACATATCTCATAAAGAGACGTGTTACTGTGGTTGTCGTCGGGTTGGTTTTGGTAGTTGTGCCCGGAAAATGTGCAACTATGCGCTGACAAAGAAAATACGCAAGGCTACCATTAAAGCAGAGGCACAACGACAGGCTGCGTTAATATACATGGTCGCACGATTACAACGCGAGGATACACTGAAACTCGGTGCTACTCATACGGCTTAGTCTACCTCGTTTATGTCTAAACGGGCGTGCCTGGTGGATGTCGAGGCTTCTCCACGTGTCTCACTGCCGGGATTAGTCGGAGATGGCGGAGGAACTGCAGGGTCGGGGTAGTGATGATGACCATCGCGGGGATTGTTGGCCACAACCCCGTTGGAGTGTGCTCCCAAAAGGCGACGAAGCACTTCTGGGGTCATCAAAGCATCTCGGCTGATGGCTGGAGCTGATCTCGGGGTCTCGATCGGTTGTCCAAACAGCACGACTGGGTTGTCGGCGTTGGGCTCGTTTTCTTCTCTCGCCGGGGCTCGACGAACCAGCTCTCCACGAGCTGCAATTAAATCAATAGTGATTTGATCGCACAGTTCCTCTAGTGCACTTACATAGCGCACCAGGTGCAACAATGCAGGATCTGTCTCGTGATCTCCGTTGGCAACTTGGGGTGGTCTACCATACCCTTCACGTCTGGGGTAGTAGTGGAACGAGCGACAGTTAACTCTGGGCGACAAGTGCCTGAGATGAACTATAGCCTCTCGAGCAGCTAGTTGTATGGCTTGTGGCTCAAAGGAAGTTGTTCTTCCGGTGAACCTGTAGGGGCGCTCGGGTGCTAGACCCCTACCGTAGATGTGTACAGTGGCCCAGAATTGACGGTCTTCACCGCTCATGGGTCCTTGGTACACAACATATTCTGGTGGCTCCTCTAACGCATAGGCACGACGGGTGAGGTTTGCGAGGATGGTCACAAAACCTCCAAGGTTGGTTGCTGTGGTCTCGTTGTGCAGTATGGGGCCAGGCATTGTGGCTCGGTTTGGGGAGGCTGTGCTGTGCTGGGTTGAGGCTAGCGTGCCCTTTTTATAGGAAAAAGGGACGGAGTCTTCTTCCGCACGCTTGCGAATGAGACATTTTTGCCATCGGTCACTGGTGTGCGATCGACAGGCTAGGCTGATAGGTTGGGCACCGACTGCCAAAAGTGGCGGGGTCACTGTGTGGCTATCTTGCACGAGAAGCTTGGCTGGGGTTTGGTTAAGGTCTAGTGGGTTGGTTTGCCTAAGTTTTTCGACCTGGCTAAGATAGGATTAGCCAATGGTCAGCCTGGCTCTGATACCAAGTCTGTCACGACCGGTTTTCCGGGTAATAAATTTCCAGAAAAGACCGTCGTGCTCATCAGCCCCAGGATTACTGTTAGCTGATGAGGCTCCAACTTGATACAGAAATTCCAAGCAGAAAACAAAATATGTAGTACAAGGCCATTCTGGCCTGTGAGTACAACAAATGGTTTCTAGTGGTTGATGGCGGAAGCGGGTTGTGAAACATCAGTGTCTATGGGACTCCATTTCCCACGGGAACAGCTGACCAGGTTAACTCCTATCTTCGCGAGGCTGCTATCTCCATTACTTAGGTTCCGGGGCTGTCATCGCGTCGCTCCTCTTCGTGCAAGAAAATCTGGCCAAGACAATAGCCAGGGACAAGCCAGTGAGTACTTTGAATGTACTCGCAAACATTATGAACACAGGTATAATATAACAATGATGTGCCGAAAATATTTTATGCTCATGACGTCAGTCAAAAATAGTAAATAAAATTCTGATGCATGCAGGCGGTTATTTATAAAAATGCAATAACATAGTAGTATTAAAATTTATGAAACAAATAACAAGCAATGCCACAGTCGGGCGTCTTAGCGACACCACATAAAGGGCTTTAAAAGAAATGCCACAGTCGGGCGTCTGAGCGACACCACATAAAGGGCTTTAAAAGAAATGCCACAGTCGGGCGTCTGAGCGACACCACATAAAGGGCTTTAAAAGAAATGCCACAGTCGGGCGTCTGAGCGACACCACATAAAGGGCTTTAAAAGAAATGCCACAGTCAGGCATCTGAGCGACACCACATAAAGGGCTTTAAAAGAAATGCCACAGTCGGGCGTCTGAGCGACACCACATAAAGGGCTTTAAAAGAAATGCCACAGTCGGGCGTCTGAGCGACACCACATAAAGGGCTTTAAATAAACAATCATAGTGAATATCCCGGAGGTAGAACCATCCCAGAGATACTCGATAATAACAATAATATCACGGGTTAGTCAACAATAATAATAATCATAATTATCACAAGTCACAGGTAGTAGTTCCAGTTCTGGTTAACAGTTTCACCTCCGAAGACCGACACTAAGACCGACACTTGACCCATCCCAGACTGTAATCCTTAACCATGGACACGGCTATTCGAATAGGTTTAATCTCTGCAGAGGGTGTACTCTTTACCCACGAGTAACGGATTTCTTTAGTCCATCGGGACTAATTCCGTCTACGGTCTTTTTGTTGAAAACACACCTAACTTGCACACACCAGCTTATCTCACACGTGTCTGGAATCACCCACGACACCTGTTAAGCAAACTCTAAGTGGGGAGGCTACAACCTCGCGTAGCATGGGATCAAATTTATATCGCGCGCTCTAAGGGGTGGCCTCCCCTCTCGGTCCCAACCGGAAACACCCATGCCCCCGGACCAGGTGGCCTGCCTACCAGCTACAACCGGTATCTTCCACCATGGCCTCTCTGTACGGTGTGTGCTAGAAAGAGGTTGACAACTTACTGAACCGTACTCTACTTGCTGTAGAGACGAGTGGTAGTACGAAACAAGTATGGGGGTTACTGGCACAAGACTCGATCTACGGTCGACTCAGGAGGTTTAAGTATTCCCTGCATGATTAGCATGACGAATATATTTCAACCAACAGAGTCACCGCTCATATCACCTTGCCATGCCATACCAGACATAACCGTCCCGACGGAGACCGGCGACAAACTCATGCCTACCCAAGGCAGAGGTTTTCCCGGGTTCCTGCCGGTATGCATGCAAGGCACATGAGGGTGATTATCATCACAAGTGTGTCCATTTCCAACAGCATGGAAATCAATAACATGCACCCATGCATATGATCATATCACATGAAATAACAAGTTTCTCCAAAGTGAGGTGATGTTATGAACGTGTCATCGAACACACAAAAATATTATGCCGGGGTTCAGAATGCTTGCCTTCAATGTGTGGAAAGGCAGGGTGCACTCCAAAACTTGAAACATTTCTCCTCTCTTCAAAAATCCTATTTTAGCAATATAAAAGAATTAACACACAAAATAAAAACAGCACCAAAAGTTGTTCTGAAATTTTTTCAAATAAATCTTAAAATAAACTAGGTGAAATTTGAGAGAGGTAGGAAAAAGAATCATTTCATTTGGAGTTGTATTTAAAAAGTTATAGCCAGTCAAAGTTCTGGTCAAAATCTGTTATTTAAATAAAACAGAAAAGAAAACGTTTCGGAGGGGAATACGCTTTCGGAGCGGGGAAACGTACTGGGGGATTACGCCTTCACTTAATCCCACGTGGACAGGCACGGGGTCGCTGACAGTGGGTCCAGAGGCCCACTAGTCAGGTTTGACTAGTCTCTCTTTCCCCCTCCTTCCTCTGTCCCGAGCGGAGGCGGAGCTCAGGCGATCGTCGCCGGCGACTGGCAGCTCTTCGCGGGGCCCCGAGGGCGGGGATGGATCCGCCACTCCAGTGCGGTCCTCCCGGTGGTTGCCAGGCCGGTGGGGACGGAGGGAGCTGCCAGCGGCGAGCTTCGCGGCGGAGGAGGCTTCGGGGGTGGAGTGAAAATTCTCCCGCAGTGAGCCCCGATCGAAATCGAGTAGTGGGAAAGGTTCACGGGAGGATGAGGAAGCTCTTGGTGGAGATAACGGAGAGAGGGAGGCCCTGGTGGTGCCGAATTGGCCAGGGCAGTGGTGGCGGCCGCAGTTGCCGGAGGTGGGGAAGAAGACCTCCCCGGGTCGATTGGCTGCCATAGGAGAACTAGGGGAGCATTCTAAGGTTGCCTGTGTGCTCGGGGAAGCTCGGGGGCCTCCTTTTATAGCTCGTCGAGGTCGGTTCCGCGGCGGCCGGATAAGCTCTCCGGCGAACCGCCTCTCTGTAGCTTGCAGGGCAACATGGTGTGGCTGGGGATGACGACAGGAGCTAGCGGACGAGTGGGCACTGCTCCAAGGGCGAGCTGGCGAGCTGAGGTGGTTTTGGCGGCGCCGACATGGGCAGAGGCTGTCGGGCGGCGTGGCGGCTAGCTCTTGGCCTGCCGGCGCGTGGCGAGGGGCGGCTTGGCGCGTAGCGGTGAGAAGGGGAGCGCGTGGCGTGGTGCTGCAGAGCGGGCCAAAACCGTGGGGGCCAGCGTGTCGGCTCGGCGCACGTGCGTGCCAAACGCACGCTCTGCTCGCGCTGGGCGTGCACGGGATGTGCTCGAAATGCCAGAGCATGCTACAGAGCTTGGGTGAGGCTGGCAATTAACAGATCTAGGTTAGGAGAACGGGAGTCTAGTGGACATGCTTGTTTGATCAGAGGTGCAAGCTCACAGTGCAATGCAAAAGTCATGTCAAAACAGATCATGCCCTAAGGTGTTTGACAAAATGCTAAGGGCACTTAGATGGTCTTGGAGTGGCCAAAAACTCCAGATGGTGGTCTCTTTAGATGTACAAGAGGGTGGTGAGGTTAGTTTGCCAAAAGTAGAAACTTGTTAGTGCAAGTTTTGCAAAACTACATTCTGGACAGGAAATAAATGACATTATTTCATGAACCAAAATTAATCCAATGGGTGCATGCTCCTGGATTTAGGGGTTTGGTAGGGCTGTCTACAAGTAGGAGAAAGCACAAGATCATTGGAGCAAAATTAAATAGGGTTGCAGTAGAAATCACAAGGCTGGACCAGAATGAAAAAGAGGTTGATTCACTCAAAATTTTCAAAGAACAGCACTAGGTTTTTGCATAAAGTTGAATCATATGCTACTACCAATATCCCATAATTTTGGTGGAGGCTAGGAAGAATATTTAAAAGGGTTGTAGTGCAAAATGCACTCTGGACCAGAGAAGAAAAATTGATGTAGAGCTCAAAATATTCATGAATGAAATATATTATTGCACAAAAGTGATTTAGAAACATCACATGACATCTCCAAATTTTGGTGAATTTTTAGTTAAATATATCAAAAGGTTGTAGTTCAAAAAGAGCTCCAAATTTTAAAACAACTCATTTTAATGAATAAAGTTCAGGGTGAAATAATTTTATAAATAAATCTCCTGATTGAGAGATGTTTTTTAAATGAGAGGGAAAATAAGTCCAATATGTTTTGGAAGGATCCACTTGGGAAAAACTCCTTAATATTAAAAGAAAAGTTTTGAAATCAACAGGGATATTCTTGCAGGCAAAAATTTTAAACTCTTGGCAAAATTTTAATAACAAAAACCTGGTTAAATTTTTGGGGTGTTACAATACTACCCCCCTTAAGAAAAAATCTCGTCCTCGAGATTTGCTAAGAGCCGTTGTGAAAAACAAATACTCCATGTGTGTACGAGCGGTTGTGAGTCTGCTGCCGGGGTGCTGCGTGAATAAAAATAATCCATGTACTGTGGGATAAATGATGCAGCAATTCAGTAAAAAGAAAACTCATACTAGGATTTTTCGCGGTTACACAAGTTAATCACGAAGAAAATTACTCATACCAGTAGAAACTAAATACTCGACTCGTCGCACAAATTTGGGGTATCATGCATAAGTCACACACATAAATAAATCTTGCAATAATGAACACCGCAGCGATGTTCTAAAATGGAAACGGCAACTGGACGGGGTCCTGATAAAATGTCTCTGGTACTGGGATACACTCCTCTTCTATCGGAGGCAGTGGATTGACCAGTCGATGCACGTGTCTTTCCTGGTCGGGCCTTAGTGCTCTGCCGATGGCGATCTGAGGATTTAAATCTGCGAGGCTCTGGAGATAATCCATCACCCGCTGGTTCAAATGCTCTTGAGCGATGATGTACTGGATAAGGTTGGCCAGAACTGGGTCTCTCTCAATACGCCCACCGGGAAAAGACGTTACTTCTCCGGGTGCTGCACGGCTCGGAAAGTAATAATATCCTCGTTCGCGGGCATAGGGTACTGCGGATCAAAGACGAGCAATCGCTTCTTTTGCAGCAGCTTCTATGGCCAGGTGTGGGGTTGGCATAGATTTCCCCACGAAGGAAACTTCTGTTGGATCTTGGTTGGGGTCTACAGGAGGAATGTGTACTGCTGCCCAATATTCCGAGGTGGATGGGGTGATCCTTGATTTGAACAGCTCGTACTGAGGTGGCTGGGTAGAACCCATGGTACTGCGGGTAAAATCCCACAATATTTTGACAAAGCTACCTGGGGTTGCATCTGGGGTTCTCAGATGAATGCTGGGGCTCGGCATGACAGGAAAAAGTTGTGAGTGTGGTGCACAAAGTGAGGGTTGCTGGGTAAGGTCACAAGGTGGCCTTTATATAGCAATGGAGCCGGATCATTTTACCGTGGTGAAAGGTAATAAATTTGCCAGCTTAGCTCCAAAGGTCGGGTCAGTGTCAGAGATACACATATCTCATAAAGAGACGTGTTATTGTGGTTGTCGTCGGGTTGGTTTTGGTAGTTGTGCCCGGAAAATGTGCAACTATGCGCCGACAAAGAAAATACGCAAGGCTACCATTAAAGCAGAGGCACAACGACAGGCTGCGTTAATATACATGGTCGCACGATTACAACGCGAGGATACACTGAGACTCGGTACTACTCGTACGGCTTAGTCTACCTCATTTATGTCTAAACGGGCGTGCCTGGTGGATGTCGAGGCTTCTCCACGGGTCTCGTCGTCGGAATTAGCTGGAGATGGGTGAGGGACTGCAGGGTCGGGGTAGCGATGAGGACCATCTCGGGGATTGTTGGCCACAATCCCGTTGGAGTGTGCTCCCAATATGCGACGAAGCACTTCTGGGGTCATCAAAGCATCTCGGCTGATGGCTGGAGCTGATCTCGGGGTCTCGATCGGTTGTCCAAACAGCACGACTGGGTTGTCGGTGTTGGGCTCGTTTTCTTCTCTCGCCGGGGCTCGACGAACCAGCTCTCCACGAGCTGCAATTAAATCAATAGTGATTTGATCGCACAGTTCCTCTAGTGCACTTACATAGCGCACCAGGTGCAACAATGCAGGATCTGTCTCGTGATCTCCGTTGGCAACTTGGGGTGGTCTACCATACCCTTCGCGTCTGGGGTAGTAGTGGAACGAGCGACAGTTAACTCTGAGCGACAAGTGCCTGAGATGAACTATAGCCTCTCGAGCAGCTAGTTGTATGGCTTGTGGCTCAAAGGAAGTTGTTCTTCCGGTGAACCTGTAGGGGCGCTCGGGTGACAGTCCCCTACCGTAGATGTGCACAGTGGCCCAAAATTGACGGTCTTCACCGCTCATGGGTCCTTGGTACACAACATATTCTGGTGGCTCCTCTAACGCATAGGCACGATGGGTGAGGTTTGCGAGGATGGTCACAAAACCTCCAAGATTGGTTGCTGTGGTCTCATTGTGCACTATGGGGCCAGGCATTGTGGCTGGGTTCGAGGCTGTGCTGTGCTGGGTTGGGGCTAGCGTGCCCTTTTTATAGAAAAAGGGAACGTAGTCTTCTTTCGCACGCTTGCGAATGAGACATTTTTGCCATCGGTCACTGGTGTGTGACCGACAGGCTAGGCTGATAGGTTGGGCACCGACTGCCAAAAGTGTCGGTGTCACTGTGTGGCTATCTTGCACGAGAAGCTTGGCTGGGGTTTTGGTCATGGCTTGGTGGGTTGGTTTGCCTAAATTTATTGACCTGGCTAAGATAGGATTAGCCAATGGTCAGCCTGGCTCTGATACCAAGTCTGTCACGACCGGTTTTCCGGGTAATAAATTTCCAGAAAAGACCGTCGTGCTCATCAGCCCCAGGATTACTGTTAGCTGATGAGGCTCCAACTTGATACAGAAATTCCAAGCAGAAACAAAATATGTAGTACAAGGCCATTCTGGCCTGTGAGTACAACAAATGGTTTCTAGTGGTTGATGGCGGAAGCGGGTTGTGAAACATCAGTGTCTATGGGACTCCATTTCCCACGGGAACAGCTGACCAGGTTAACTCCTATCTTCGCGAGGCTGCTATCTCCATTACTTAGGTTCCGGGGCTGTCATCGCGTCACTCCTCTTCGTGCAAGAAAATCTGGCCAAGACAATAGCCAGGGACAAGCCAGTGAGTACTTTGAATGTACTCGCAAACATTATGAACACAGGTATAATATAACAATGATGTGTTGAAAATATTTTATGCTCATGACGTCAGTCAAAAATCATAAATAAAATTCTGATGCGTGCAGGCGGTTATTTATAAAAATGCAATAACATAGTAGTATTAAAATTTATGAAACAAATAACAAGCAATGCCACAGTCGGGCGTCTTAGCGACACCACATAAAGGGCTTTAAAAGAAATGCCACAGTCGGGCATCTGAGCGACACCACATAAAGGGCTTTAAAAGAAATGCCACAGTCGGGCGTCTGAGCGACACCACATAAAGGGCTTTAAAAGAAATGCCACAGTCGGGCGTCTGAGCGACTTCACATAAAGGGCTTTAAAAGAAATGCCACAGTCAGGCATCTGAGCGACACCACATAAAGGGCTTTAAAAGAAATGCCACAGTCGGGCGTCTGAGCGACACCACATAAAGGGCTTTAAAATAAACAATCATACTGAATATCCCGGAGGTAGAACCATCCCAGAGATACTCGATAATAACAATAATATCACGGGTTAGTCAACAATAATAATAATCATAATTATCACAAGTCACAGGTAGTAGTTCCAGTTCTGGTTAACAGTTTCACCTCCAAAGACCGACACTAAGACCGACACCTGACCCATCCCAGACTGTAATCCTTAACCATGGACACGGCTATTCGAATAGGTTTATTCTCTGCAGAGGGTGTACTCTTTACCCACAAGTAACGGATTTCTTTAGTCCATCGGGACTAATTCCGTCTACGGTCTTTTTGTTGAAAACACACCTAACTTGCACACACCAGCTTATCTCACACGTGTCTGGAATCACCCACGACACCTGTTAAGCAAACTCTAAGTGGGGAGGCTACAACCTCGCGTAGCATGGGATCAAATTTATATCGCGCGCTCTAAGGGGTGGCCTCCCCTCTCGGTCCCAACCGGAAACACCCATGCCCCCGGACCAGGTGGCCTGCCTACCAGCTACAACCGGTATCTTCCACCATGGCCTCTCTGTACGGTGTGTGCTAGAAAGAGGTTGACAACTTACTGAACCGTACTCTACTTGCTGTAGAGACGAGTGGTAGTACGAAACAAGTATGGGGGTTACTGGCACAAGACTCGATCTACGGTCGACTCAGGAGGTTTAAGTATTCCCTGCATGATTAGCATAACGAATATATTTCAACCAACAGAGTCACCGCTCATATCACCTTACCATGCCATACCAGACATAACCGTCCCGACGGAGACCGGCGACAAACTCATGCCTACCCAAGGCAGAGGTTTTCCCGGGTTCCTGCCGGTATGCATGCAAGGCACATGAGGGTGATTATCATCACAAGTGTGTTCATTTCCAACAGCATGGAAATCACTAATATGCACTCATGCATATGATCATACCACATGAAATAACAAGTCCTTCGAAATGCGGTGGTGTTATAAATGTATCAACGATCACACCAAAAATATTATGCCGGGATTCAGAATGCTTGCCTTCAATGTGTGGAAAGGCAGGGTGCACTCCAAAACTTGAAACATTTCTCCTCTCTTCAAAAATCCTATTTTAGCAATATAAAAGAATTAACACACAAAATAAAAACAGCACCAAAAGTTGTTCTGAAATTTTTTCAAATAAATCTTAAAATAAAGTAGGTGAAATTTGAGAGAGGTAGGAAAAAGAATCATTTCATTTGGAGTTGTATTTAAAAAGTTATAGCTAGTCAAAGTTCTGGTCAAAATCTGTTATTTAAATAAAACAGAAAAGAAAACGTTTCGGAGGGGAATACGCTTTCGGAGCGGGGGAAACGTACTGGGGGGATTACGCCTTCACTTAATCCCACGTGGACAGGCACGGGGTCGCTGACAGTGGGTCCAGAGAGTCCCACTAGTCAGGTTTGACTAGTCTGTCTTTCCCCCTCCTTCCCCTGTCCCGAGCGGAGGCGGAGCTCAGGCGATCGTCCCTGGCGACTGGCAGCTCTTCGCGGGGCCCCGAGGGCGGGGATGGATGCGCCACTCCAGTGCGGTCCTCCCGGTGGTTGCCAGGCCGATGGGGACGGAGGGAGCTGCCAGTGGCGAGCTTCGCGGCGGAGGAGGCTTCGGGGGCGGAGTGAAAATTCTCCCGCAGTGAGCCCCGATCGAAATCGAGTAGTGGGAAAGGTTCACGGGAGGATGAGGAAGCTCTTGGTGGAGAGAACGGAGAGGGGGAGGCCCTGGTGGTGCCGAATTGGCCAGGGCAGTGGTGGCGGCCGCAGTTGGCGGAGGTGGGGAAGAAGACCTCCCCGGGTCGATTGGCTGCCATAGGAGAACTAGGGGAGCATTCTAAGGTTGCCTGTGTGCTCGGGGAAGCTCGGGGGCCTCCTTTTATAGCTCGCCGAGGTCGGTTCCGCGGCGGCCAGATAAGCTCTCCGGTGAACCGCCTCTCTGTAGCTTGCAGGGCAACGTGGTGTGGCTGGGGATGACGGCAGGAGCAATCAGACGAGTGGGCACTGCTCCAAGGGCGAGCTGGCGAGCTGAGGTGGTTTTGGCGGCGCCGACATGGGCAGAGGCTGTCGGGCGGCTGTGGCGGCTAGCTCTTGGCCTGCCGGCGTGGCGAGGGGTGGCTTGGCGCGTAGCGGTGAGAAGGGGAGCGCGTGGCGTGGTGCTGCAGAGCGGGCCAAAACCGTGGGGGCCAGCGTGTCGGCTCGGCGCACGTGCGTGCCAAACGCACGCTCTGCTCGCGCTCCGGGCGTGCACGGGATGTGCTCGACGTAATGCCAGAGCATGCTACAGAGCTTGGGTGTGGCTGGCAATTAACAGATCTAGGTTAGGAGAAACGAGGAGTCTAGTGGACATGCTTGTTTGATCAGAGGTGCAAGTTCACAGTGCAATGCCACAATTCATGTCAAAACAGATCATGCCCGTAAGGTGTTTGACAAAATGCTAAGGGCACTTAGGCAGGTCTTGGAGTGGCCAAAAACTCCAAATGGTGGTCTCTTTAGATGTACAAGAGGGTGGTGAGGTTAGTTTGCCAAAAGTAGAAACTTGTTAGTGCAAGTTTTGCAAAACTACATTTCTGGACAGGAAATAAATGACATTATTTCATGAACCAAAATTAATCCAAGGGTTGCATGCTCCTGGATTTAGGGGTTTGGTAGGGCTGTCTACAAGTAGGAAAAGGCACAAGATCATTGGAGCAAAAATAAATAGGGTTGCAGTAGAAATCACAAGGCTGGACCAGAATGAAAAAGAGGTTGATTCACTCAATATTTTCAAAGAACAGCACTAGGTTTTTGCATAAAGTTGAATCATATGCTACTAACAATATCCCATAATTTTGGTGGAGGCCAGGAAGAAATATTTAAATGGGTTGTAGTGCAAAATGCACTCTGGACCAGAGAAGAAAAAATGAGTGTAGGGCTCAAAATATTTCATGAATGAAATATATTTTTGCATAAAAGTGATTTAAAAACATCACATGACATCTCCAATTTTTGGTGAAATTTTTAGTTAAATATATCAAAAGGTTGTAGTTCAAAAAGAGCTCCAAATTTTAAAACAACTCATTTTAATGAATAAAGTTCAGGGTGAAATAATTTTATAAATAAATCTCCTGATTGAGAGATGTTTTTAAATGAGAGGGAAAATAAGTCCAATATGTTTTGGAAGGGTCCACTTGGGAAAAACTCCTTAATATTAAAAGAAAAGTTTTGAAATCAACAGGGATATTCTTGCAGACAAAAATTTTAAACTCTTGGCAAAATTTTAATAACAAAAACCTGGTTAAATTTTTGGGGTGTTACAATAGGTTAGTCCCAAAAATAATATAAAAGTGGATAATAAAGCCCAATATTGCCTAAAACAGTAGATAAAGTAGCATGGAGCAATGAAAAATTATAGATACGTTGGAGACGTATCAAGCATCCCCAAGCTTAATTCCTGCTCGTCCTCGAGTAGGTAAATGATAAAAAAGAATTTTTGATGCGGAGTGATACTTTGGCATAATTTCACTGTAAATCTTCTTAATTGTCACATGAATATTCAGATCCATAAGATTCAAGACAAAAGTTCATATTGACATAAAAGTAATAATACTTCAAGCATACAAATCAAAGCAATCATGTCTTCTCAAAATAGCATGGTTAAAGAAAGTTATCCCTACAAAATCATATAGTCTGGCTATGCTTCATCTTCATCACACAAAGTATTTAATCATGCACAACCCCGATGACGAGCCAAGCAATTGTTTCATACTTTAATAATCTCAAACTCTTTCAACTTTCACGCAATACATGAGCGTGAGCCATGGACATAGCACTATAGGTGGAATAGAATGGTGGTTGTGGAGAGGACAAAAAAGGAGAAGATAGTCTCACATCAACTAGGCGTATCAATATGAGTGAGTAGGGATAGCCATGCAACGGATGCACTAGAGCTATAAGTATATGAAATCTCAACAAAAGAAACTAAGTGGGTGTGCATCCAACTTGCTTGCTCACGAAGACCTAGGGCACTTTTGAGGAAGCCCATCATTGGAATATACAAGCCAAGTTCTATAATGAAAAATTCCCACTAGTATATGAAAGTGACAACGTATGAGACTCTCTATCATGAAGATCATGGTGCTACTTTGAAGCACAAGTGTGGAAAAAGGATAGTAGCATTGTCCGTTCTCTCTTTTTCCCTCATTTTTTTTATTTTTTTATTTGGCCTTTCTCTTTTTTTTCTTTTTTTTCTCTTTTTTTGGCCACTCCCTTTTTTTCATAAAGTCCGGAGTCTCATCCTGACTTATGGGGTAATCATAGTCTCCATCATCCTTTCCTCACTGGGACGATGCTCTAATAATGATGATGATCACACTTTTATTTTTTCTTACAACTCAACAATTACAACCGATACTTAGAACAAGATATGACTCTATATGAATGCCTCCGGTGGTGTACCGGGATATGCAATGAATCAAGAGCGACATGTATGAAAATTATGAAGGTGGCCTTGCCACAAATACAATGTCAACTACATGTTCATGCAAAAAGCAATATGACAAAAGTAATGTGTGTCATATGAACGGAACGGTGGAGAGTTGCATGGCAATATATCTCGGAATGGCTATGGAAATGCCATAATAGGTAGGTATGGTGGCTGTTTTGAGGAACGTATATGGTGGGTGTATGATACCGGCAAAAAGTGCGCGGTATTAGAGAGGCTAGCAATGGTGGAAGGGTGAGAGCGTGTATAATCCATGGACTCAACATTAATCAAAAGAACTCATGCACTTGTTGCAAAAATTTAGAAGTCATCAAAAAAACAAAGCATTAAACGCATACTCCTAGGGGGATAGATTGGTAGGAAAAGACCATCGCTCGTCCCCAACTGCCACTCATAAGGAAGACAATCAATAAATAAAATTGTGCTCCGACTTCATCACAAAGCGGTTCACCATACGTGCATGCTACGGGAATCACAAACTTCAACACAAGCATTCTTTAAATTCATAATCACCCCAACTAGCATTGCTTTGATATTATCACCTTCATATCTCAAAACAATTATCAAGCATCAAACTTATCTTAGTATTCAACGTACTCAAAAGAAAGTTTCACATATCTTGAATACCAAGTATATTATCTTTAAGCAAATTACCATGCTATTAAAAACTCTCAAAATAATCTAAGTGAAGCATGAGAGATCAATAGTTTCTTTTAAACAAATCCACCACCGTGCTCTAAAAGATCTAAGTGAAGCACTAGAGCAAAAATTATCACGCTCAAAAAGGTATAAGTGAAGCACTATGAGCAAAACTATCAAGCTCAAAAGATATAAGTGAAGCACACAGAGTATTCAAGCAAATTCCAAATCATGTATGGCTCTCTCATTAAATAATTTCAGATCTTGGTATTGTATTCAAACAGCAAGCAAAACAAAATAAAATGACATTGCAAGATTAGCACAACTCATGTGAAGAAGCAAAACCTTAGGTTCAACCGATACTAACCGATGATTGCCGAAGAAGAAAGGTGGGATGCCTACCGGCGCATCCCCAAGCTTAGATGCTTGAGACTTCTTGAAATATTATTTTGGGGTGCCTTGGGCATCCCCAAGCTTGAACTTTTGTGTCTCCTTAATTCCTCTCATATCATGGTTTCTCTTTTTATCAAAAGCTTCATTCACAACAAACTCAACAAGAACTCGTGAGATAGGTTAGTATAAGCCAATGCAAAACCTTATCATTTTCTACTGTAACAAATCACTAAAATTATTATTCAACATTGAATACTAAATGCCTCTGCATATTTAATACTCCTATCCTCAAATAGAATCATTAAACCAGCAAACATATGCAAACAATGCAACCATAACAGTAATCTGTCAAAATAGTATAGTCTGTAAAGAATGCAAGAGTATCAATACTTTCCTGAACCCAAAAATTATGAACTAAAAACCCTACTGTAATAAATTTATCAGAGCTTAATATGCAAAAATATTCAACGTTATACCATTCTCTGAATTTTCTAGGGAATTTTTGCAATAGCGGTAAACTTTCTGTTTTCAAACAGCAACATGTATACTAGCAAAATAAGCATGGCAAGGGCTATCCTTGACTTTTTTATTGAAAATAAAGATGCAAAACATTATATTAACTAACAGCAAGCAAAAACTAACAAAATAAAATGACGCTCCAAGCAAAACACATATCATGTGGTGAATAAAAATATAGCTCCAAGTAGAGTTACCGATAGACGAAGACGAAAGAGGGGATGCCTTCCGGGGCATCCCCAAGCTTAGTTGCTTGGTTGTCCTTGGATTTTACATTGGGGTGCCTTGGGCATCCCCAAGCTTAGGCTCTTTCCACTCCTTGTTCCATACTCCATCGAATCTTTACCCAAAACTTGAAAACTTCAACCACACAAAACTCAAAACAAACCTCGTAAGCTCCGTTAGTATAATAAAACCACCACTTAGGTACTGTAATGAACTCATTCTAAATTTATATTGGTGTAATATCTACTGTATTATAACATCTCTATGGTTCATACCACTTAATACTATCCATAGATGCATCAAAATAAGCAAACAACACAATGAAAACAGAATCTGTCAAAAACAGAACAGTATGTAGTAATCTGTATAAAACGTATACTTCTGGAACGCCAAAAATTATGAAATAAATTTTTGGACCTGGGAAATTTGTCTATTAATCATCTTAAAAAAGAATCAACCTAAAATTACTCTCCAGTAAAAAATGGCAGCTAATCTCGTGAGCGCTAAAGTTTCTGTTTTTCACAGCAAGATCATATAAACTTCACCCAAGTCTTCCCAAAGGTTCTACTTGGCACTTTATTGAAACAAAATCTATAAAACATGATTGATACAGTATCATAATCATGTGGACACACAAAAACAGTAAGGATAAATATTGGGTTGTCTCCCAACAAGATATTTTCTTTAATGCCTTTCTAGCTAG
Source organism: Triticum aestivum (assembly GCF_018294505.1). Taxonomy (NCBI): domain Eukaryota; kingdom Viridiplantae; phylum Streptophyta; class Magnoliopsida; order Poales; family Poaceae; genus Triticum; species Triticum aestivum. The sequence goes on along the minus strand of NC_057807.1, from coordinate 462,318,778 downwards.
GCATGATGATGGCAATGATGCTCACATAAAAGATAAGAATTGAAACATAACGGGAGCATCATGAAGCATATGACTAGCACATTTAAGTCTAACCCACTTCCTATGCATAGGGATTTTTTGAGCAAACAACTTATGGGAACAATAATCAACTAGCATAGGAAGGTAACACAAGCATAGCTTCAAGAATTTAAGCACATAGGGAGGAAATTTGACATTATTGCAACTCCTACAAGCATATGTTCCTCCCTCATAATAATTTTCAGTAGAATCATGAATGAATTCAACAATATAACCAGCACCTAAAGCATTCTTTTCATGATCTACTAGCATAGAAGATTTACTACTCTCCGCATAAGCAAAATTCTTCTCATGAATAGTGGGAGTATCATAAGAGACTTGAACACTAAAAATTGTTTCCACATTAAAAGAGTAATGTTCAGAAAAAGGGTAATCATAATCATGACAAGTTTTATAAATATAAACATCACTACTTTTTATACCATAAGTTTCATCACAATAATCATCATAAGTAGCAACTTCGTTCTCATCATAATCGATTGAAACCTCTCCCAAGATAGTGGAATCACTAAATAAAGTTGACACTCTTCCAAATCCACTTTCATATTCATCACAAATAGATTCAACATCCTCCAAAATAGTGGGATCACTACTTCCTAAAGTTGACACTCTTCTGAACCCACTTTCATCAATATAATCATCATAGGTAGGAGGCATGCTATCATCATAACAACTTTGCATATCAAAACTTGGGATGCTAAAAATATCATTTTCATTAAACGTAGCATCCCCAAGCTTGGGACAAACATTAATTTCAGCAAATATATTCTCAAATATTTCATACTCATAAACCATAGCTTCCCCAAGCTTGGGCCCTTTCATATCATAAGCATAATCACTCTCATCATTAAAAATATGGATAGCACCAATAGTAAAGCAAATATCATCATCACAATGAGTAGTAGGAGGGACATCATTTGGGAGGGATACATTTCTACCTTTGTTTCTCCTTCTTTTCTTTTTCTTCTTCACATTATGTGTAGGTTCAACCTTCCTCTTTGAGCTCCTTATTGATGAGATTGGTTGAATAGAAAGCTCCTCCTCGTTACCTGATTCATCATAAGAAATAATAGGAGGAGATTGGGAAGCCTCTTCCCTTTCATTAGTATTCTCATCGTCTTCCATTTTCTTTCTTTTCTTTAGGTAATTGGCAATATAAGGATTTTCAATGCAATTCTTCGCACAATACATATAAATTTTCTCTATATCAAAATCAAGAACTTTATCAAGACTAAATTTTCGAATACCCTCAGTTATACGTTTCATTTCTTCATAACCCAAAAGAAGGCTAAGCTCTTTATGATGCTCAAGGGTAATCAAATTATCACAATGTTTGGACACGACTTGATCATGAAACAAATAGCATTGGAGCTTTAAATGACCATGTTCATTGCAAAGTTCACAAGGAGCGTGAAAAATATTGAATCTTTGAGCACATTCATCTAGCTCTTCTTGCAACAATTTGGTTTCTAAGTACTTATGTCTCTTGCAATAAATATCTTCTCTATTTGGTGTGTTCATGCAAACATGCACTCCACAAAAGTTGACATGCTCATAAGAGATATTTTCATCATAACTAGTGCAATCATCATTAGCATCATGGATATTCAAAGAATTCGTACTAACAACAATGCAATCATGCTCATCATTCAAAGATTTAGTGCAAAACAATTTAATGCATTCTTCTTCTAACACTTTGGCACAATTTTCTTTTCCATCATACTCACGAAAGATATTAAAAAAATGGAGCGTATGAGACAAACTTAACTCCATTTTTTTGTAGTTTTCTTTTATAAAATAAACTAGTGCTAAAAACAAGAAACAAAAAGATTCGATTGCAAGATCTAAATATATACCTTCAAGCACTCACCTTGCCAGAAAAGAGCTTAGTGACGGAGTGTGAGTACCCTTTACCTAGCCTCCCCGGCAACGGCGCCAGAAAAGAGCTTGATGTCTACTACACAACCTTCTTCTTGTAGACGTTGTTGGGCCTGCAAGTGCACAGGTTTGTAGGACAGTAGCAAATTTCCCTCAAGTGGATGACCTAAGGTTAATCAATCCGTAGGAGGCGTAGGATGAAGATGGTCTCTCTCAAGCAACCCTGCAACCAAATAACAAAGAGTCTCTTGTGTCCCCAACACACCCAATACAATGGTAAATTGTATAGGTGCACTAGTTCGGCGAAGAGATGAAGATACAAGTGCAAAATAGATAGTAGATATAGGTTTTTGTAATCTGAAATAATAAAAACAGCATGGTAACAAGTGATAAAAGTGAGTGTAAACGGTATTGCAATGATAGGAAACAAGGCCTAGGGTTCATACTTTCACTAGTGCAAGTTCTCTCAACAATAATAACATAGATAGATCATATAACAAGCCCTCAACATGCAAAAAAGAGTCACTCCAAAGCCACTAATAGCGGAGAACAAACGTAGAGATTATGGTAGGGTACGAAACCACCTCAAAGTTATTCTTTCGGATCGATCTATAAAAGAGTTCGTACTAGAATAACACCTTAAGACACAAATCAACCAAAACCCTAATGTCACCTAGATACTCCATTGTCACCTCAAGTATCCGTGGGCATGATTATACGATATGCATCACACAATCTCAGATTCATCCAACCAAAGTAAAAGTACTTCAAAGAGTGCCCCAAAGCTACTACCGGAGAGTCAAGAACGTGTGCCAACCCCTATGCATAGGTTCCCAATGTCACGAAACCCGCAAGTTGATCACCAAAACATACATCAAGTGGCACATGATATCCCATTGTCACCATAGATAATCAGGGCAAGACATACATCAAGTGTTCTCATAAAAGACTCAATCCGATAAGATAACTTCAAAGGGGAAACTCAATTCATCACAAGAGAGTAGAGGGGGAGAAACATCATAAGATCCAACTACAATAGCAAAGCTCGGGATACATCAAGATCGTGCCATAGAGGGAACATGAGAGAGAACACGAGAGAGAGAGAGAGAGAGATCAAACACATAGCTACTGGTACATACCCTCAACCCCGAGGGTGAACTACTCCCTCCTCGTCATGGATAGCGCCGGGATGATGAAGATGGCCTCCGGTGATGGGATCCCCCTCCGGCAGGGTGCCGGAACAGGGTCCCGATTGGTTTTTGGTGGCTACAGAGGCTTGCGGCGGTGGAACTCCCGATCTTGGTTCTGTTTTGGAAGTTTTTGGGTACGTAGGTATATATGGGTGCAGGAAGTACGTCGGTGGAGCTACGGGGGTCCCACGAGGCAGGGGGCGAGCCCAGGGGGGCGTGCCCCCCACCCTCGTGAGCACCTCCCTTGGCTCCTGACGTGGGGTCCAAGTCCATCCGGTAGCTTTCCTTCCAAAAATAACTTCTCCAGTTGATTTCGTTCCGTTTTGACTCCGTCTGATATTCCTTTTCCTCGAAACACTGAAATAGGCATAAAACAGCAAATCTGGGCTGGGCCTCCGGTTAATAGGTTAGTCCCAAAAATAATATAAAAGTGGATAATAAAGCCCAATATTGCCTAAAACAATAGATAAAATATCATGGAGCAATCAAAAATTATAGATACGTTGGAGACGTATCAAGCATCCCCAAGCTTAATTCCTGCTCGTCCTCGATTAGGTAAATGATAAAAAAGAATTTTTGATGCAGAGTGATACTTTGGCATAATTTCAATGTAAATCTTCTTAATTGTGACATGAATATTCAGATCCGAAAGATTCAAGACAAAAGTTCATATTGACATAAAAGTAATAATACTTCAAGCATACAAATCAAAGCAATCATGTCTTCTCAAAATAGCATGGTTAAAGAAAGTTATCCCTACAAAATCATATAGTCTGGCTGTGCTTCATCTTCATCACACAAAGTATTTAATCATGCACAACCCCAATGACGAGCCAAGCAATTGTTTCATACTTTAATAATCTCAAACTCTTTCAACTTTCACGCAATACATGAGCGTGAGCCATGGACACAGCACTATAGGTGGAATAGAATGGTGGTTGTGGAGAGGACAAAAAAGGAGAAGACAGTCTCACATCAACTAGGCGTATCAACGTGAGTGAGTAGGGATTGCCAGGCAACGGATGCACTAGAGCTATAAGTATATGAAAGCTCAACAAAAGAAACTAAGTGGGTGTGCATCCAACTTGCTTGCTCACGAAGACCTAGGGCACTTTTGAGGAAGCCCATCATTGGAATATACAAGCCAAGTTCTATAATGAAAAATTCCCACTAGTATATGAAAGTGACAACATATGAGACTCTCTATCATGAAGATCATGGTGCTACTTTGAAGCACAAGTGTGGAAAAAGGATAGTAGCATTGTCCCTTCTCTCTTTTTCTCTCATTTTTTTTATTTGGCCTTTCTCCTTTTTTTTCTTTTTTTCTCTTTTTTTTGGCCACTCCCTTTTTTTATATTTTTTTCATAAAGTCCGGAGTCTCATCCCAACTTATGGGGGAATCATAGCCTCCATCATCCTTTCCTCACTGGGACAATGCTCTAATAATGATGATCATCACACTTTTATTTTTTCTTACAACTCAACAATTACAACTCCATACTTAGAACAAGATATGACTCTATATGAATGCCTTCGGCGGTGTACCGGGATATGCAAGGAATCAAGAGCGACATGTATGAAAATTATGAAGGTGGCCTTTCCACAAATACAATGTCAACTACATGTCCATGCAAAAAGCAATATGACAAAAGTAATGTGTGTCATATGAACGGAACGGTGGAGAGTTGCATGGCAATATATCTCGGAATGGCTATGGAAATGCCATAATAGGTAGGTATGGTGGCTGTTTTGAGGAAGGTATATGGTGGGTGTATGATACCGACGAAAAGTGCGCGGTATTAGAGAGGCTAGCAATGGTGGAAGGGTGAGAGCGCGTATAATCCATGGACTCAACATTAATCAAAAGAACTCATGCACTTGTTGCAAAAATTTAGAAGTCATCAAAAAACCAAAGCATTAAACGCATACTCCTAGGGGGATAGATTTGTAGGAAAAGACCATCGCTCATCCCCGACTGCCACTCATAAGGAAGACAATCAATAAATAAAATTGTGCTCCGACTTCATCACAAGGCGATTCACCATACATGCATGATACGGGAGTCACAAACTTTAACACAAGCATTCTTTAAATTCATAATCACCCCAACTAGCATTGCTTTGATATTATCACCTCCATATCTCAAAACAATTATCAATCATCAAACTTATCTTAGTATTCAACGCACTCAAAAGAAAGTTTCACATATCTTGAATACCAAGTATATTAACTTTAAGCAAATTACCATGCTATTAACAACTCTCAATATAATCTAAGTGAAGCATGGGAGATCAATAGTTTCTTTAAAACAAATCCACCACCGTGCTCTAAAAGATCTAAGTGAAGCACTAGAGCAAAAATTATCACGCTCAAAAAGGTATAAGTGAAGCACTATGAGCAAAACTATCAAGCTCAAAAGATATAAGTAAAGCACAAAGAGTATTCTAGCAAATTCCAAATCATGTATGGCTCTATCAATAAAGAATTTCAGATCTTGGTATTGTATTCAAGCAGCAAGCAAAATAAAATAAAATTACATTGCAAGGATAGCAAAACTCATGTGAAGAAGCAAAACCTTAGGTTCAACCGATACTAACCGATGATTGCCGAAGAAGAAAGGTGGGATGCCTACCGGGGCATCCCCAAGCTTAGATGCTTGAGACTTCTTGAAATATTATTTTGGGGTGACTTGGGCATCCCCAAGCTTGAACTTTTGTGTCTCCTTAATTCCTCTCATATCATGGTTTCTCTTTTTATCAAAAGCTTCATTCACAACAAACTCAACAAGAACTCGTGAGATAGGTTAGTATAAGCCAATGCAAAACCTTATCATTTTCTACTGTAACAAATCACTAAAATTATTATTCAACATTGAATACTAAATGCCTCTGCATATTTAATACTCCTATCCTCAAATAGAATCATTAAACAAGCAAACATATGCAAAAAATGCAACCATAACAGCAATCTTTCAAAACAGTACAGTCTGTGAAGAATGCAAGAGTATCAATACTTCCCTGACCCCGAAAATTATGAACTAAAATTACCACTGTAATATATTTATCAGATCTTAATATGCAAAAATATTCAATGTTATACCATTCTCTGACTTTTCTAGGGTTTTTTTTGCAATAGCGCTAAACTTTCTGTTTTCAAACAGCTACATGTATACTAGCAAAATAAGCATGGCAAGGGCTATCCTTGACTTTTTTATTGAAACTAAAGATGCAAAACATTATTCTAACTAAAATCAAGAAAAATCTAACAAAATAAAATGATGCTCCAAGCAAAACACATATCATATGGTGAATAAAAATATAGCTCCAAGTAGAGTTACCGATAGACGAAGACGAAAGAGGGGATGCCTTCCGGGGCATCCCCAAGCTTAGTTGCTTGGTTGTCCTTGAATTTTACCTTGGGGTGCCTTGGGCATCCCCAAGATTAGGCTCTTTCCACTCCTTATTCCATAGTCCATCGAATCTTTACCCAAAACTTGAAAACTTCAACCACACAAAACTCAAAACAAACCTCGTAAGCTCCGTTAGTATAATAAAACCACCACTTAGGTACTGTAATGAACTCATTCTAAATTTATATTGGTGTAATATCTACTGTATTCTAACATCTCTATGGTTCATACCACTTAATACTAGCCATAGATGCATCAAAATAAGCAAACAACACAATGAAAACAGAATCTGTCAAAAACAGAAAAGTCTGGAGTAATCTGTATAAAACGTATACTTCTGGAACCCCAAAAATGATGAAATAAATGGCTGGACCTGACCAATTTGTCTATTAATCATCTGCAAAAAGAATCAACCTAAAATCACTCTCCAGTAAAAAATGGCATCTAATCTCGTGAGCGCTAAAGTTTCTATTTTTCACAGCAAGATCATATAAACTTCACCCAAGTCTTCCCAAAGGTTCTACTTGGCACTTTATTGAAACAAAAGCTATAAAACATGATTGCTACAGTATCATAATCATGTGTACACACAAAAACAGTAAGGATAAATATTGGGTTGTCTCCCAACAAGATATTTTCTTTAATGCCTTTCTAGCTAGGCATGATGATGGCAATGATGCTCACATAAAAGATAAGAATTGAAACATAAAGGGAGCATCATGAAGCATATGTCTAGCACATTTAAGTCTAACCCACTTCCTATGCGTAGGGATTTTGTGAGCAAACAACTTATGGGAACAATAATCAACTAGCATAGGAAGGTAACACAAGCATAGCTTCAAGAATTTAAGCACATAGGGAGGAAATTTGACATTATTGCAACTCCAACAAGCATATGTTCCTCCCTCGTAATAATTTTCAGTAGCATCATGAATGAATTCAACAATATAACCAGCACATAAAGCATTCTTTTCATGATCTACTAGCATAGAAGATTTACTACTCTCCACATAAGCAAAATTCTTCTCATGAATAGTAGGAGTATCATAAGAGACTTGAACACTAAAAATTGTTTCCACATTAAAAGAGTAATGTTCAGAAAAAGGGTAATCATAATCATGACAAGTTTTATAAATATAAACATCACTACTTTTTATACCATAAGTTTCATCACAATAATCATCATAAGTAGCAACTTCGTTCTCATCATAATCGATTGAAACCTCTCCCAAGATAGTGGAATCACTAAATAAAGTTGACACTCTTCCAAATCCACTTTCATATTCATCACAAATATATTCAAGATCCTCCAAAATAGTGGGATCACTACTTCCTAAAGTTGACACTCTTCTGAACCCACTTTCATCAATATAATCATCATAGGTAGGAGGCATGCTATCATCATAACAACTTTGCATATCAAAACTTGGGATGCTAAAAATATCATCTTCATTAAACGTAGCATCCCCAAGCTTGGGACAAACATTAATTTCAGCAAATATATTCTCAAATATTTCATACTCATCAAACATAGCTTCCCCAAGCTTGGGCCCTTTCATATCATAAGCATAATCACTCTCATCATTAAAAATATGGATAGCACCAATAGTAAAGCAAATATCATCATCACAATGAGTAGTAGGAGCAACATCATTTGGGAGGGATACATTTCTACCATTGTTTCTCCTTCTTTTCTTTTTCTTCTTCACATTATGTGTAGGTTCAACCTTCCTATTTGAGCTCCTTGTTGATGAGATTGGTTGAATACAAAGCTCCTCCTCGTTACCTGATTCATCATAAGAAATAATAGGAGGAGATTGGGAATCCTCTTCCCTTTCATTAGTATTCTCATCATCTTCCATTTTCTTTCTTTTCTTTAGGTAATTGGAAATATAAGGATTTTCAATGCAACTCTCCGCACAGTATGTATAAATTTTCTCTAGATCAAAATCAAGAACTTTATCAAGACTAAATTTTCGAATACCCTTAGTTATACGTTTCATTTCTTCATAACCTAAAAGAAGGCTAAGCTCTTTATGATGCTCAAGGGTAATCAAATTATCACAATATTTGGACATGACTGGATCATGAAACAAATAGCATTGGACCTTTAAATGACCATGTTCATTGCAAAGTTCACAAGGAGCGCGAAAAATATTGAATCTTTCAGCACATTCATCTAGCTCTTCTTGCAACAATTTGGTTTCTAAGTACTTATGCCTCTTGCAATAAATATCTTCTCTATTTGGTGTGTTCATGCAAACATGCACTCCACAAAAGTTGACATGCTCATAAGAGATATTTTCATCATAACTAGTGCAATCATCATTAGCATCATGGATATTCAAAGAATTCGTACTAACAACATTGCAATCATGCTCATCATTGAAAGATTTAGTGACAAACAATTTAATGCATTCTTCTTCTAACACTTTGGCACAATTTTCTTTTCCATCATACTCACGAAAGATATTAAAAAGATGAAGTGTATGAGACAAACTTAACTCTATTTTTTTGTAGTTTTCTTTTATAAAATAAACCAGTGCTAAAAAAGAAACAAAAAGATTTGATTGCAAGATCTAAAGATATACCTTCAAGCACTCACCTTGCCAGAAAAGAGCTTAGTGACGGAGTGTGAGTACCCTTTACCTAGCCTCCCCGGCAACGGCGCCAGAAAAGAGCTTGATGTCTACTACACAACCTTCTTCTTGTAAACGTTGTTGGGCCTGCAAGTGCACAGGTTTGTAGGACAGTAGCAAATTTCCCTCTAGTGGATGACCTAAGGTTTATCAATCCGTAGGAGGCGTAGGATGAAGATGGTCTCTCTCAAGCAACCCTACAACCAAATAACAAAGAGTCTCTTGTGTCCCCAACACACCCAATACAATGGTAAATTGTATAGGTGCACTAGTTCGGCAAAGAGATGAAGATACAAGTGCAAAATAGATAGTAGATATAGGTTTTTGTAATCTGAAATAATAAAAACAGCAAGGTAACAAGTGATAAAAGTGAGCGTAAACGGTATTGCAATGATAGGAAACAAGGCCTAGGGTTCATACTTTCACTAGTGCAACTTCTCTCAACAATAATAACATAGATAGATCATATAAAAAGCCCTCAACATGCAACAAAGAGTCACTCCAAAGCCACTAATAGCGGAGAACAAGCGTAGAGATTATGGTAGGCTATGAAACCACCTCAAAGTTATTCTTTCAGATCAATCTATAAAAGAGTTCGTACTAGAATAACACCTTAAGACACAAGTCAACCAAAACCCTAATGTCACCTAGATACTCCATTGTCACCTCAAGTATCCGTGGGCATGATTATACGATACGCATCACACAATCTCAGATTCATCCAACCAACATAAAAGTACTTCAAAGAGTGCCCCAAAGCTACTACCGGAGAGTCGAGAACGTGTGCCAACCCCTATGCATAGGTTCCCAATGTCACGAAACCCGCAAGTTGATCACCAAAACATACATCAAGTGGCACATGATATCCCATTGTCACCATAGATAATCACGGCAAGACGTACATCAAGTGTTCTCATAAAAGACTCAATCCGATAAGATAACTTCAAAGGGGAAACTCAATTCATCACAAGAGAGTAGAGGGGGAGAAACATCATAAGATCCAACTACAATAGCAAAGCTCGGGATACATCAAGATCGTGCCATAGAGGGAACACGAGAGAGAACACGAGAGAGAGAGAGAGAGAGAGAGATCAAACACATAGCTACTGGTACATACCCTCAGCCCCGAGGGTGAACTACTCCCTCCTCGTCATGGATAGCACCAGGATGATGAAGATGGCCTCCGGTGATGGGATCCCCCTCCGGCAGGGTGCTGGAACAGGGTCTCGATTGGTTTTTGGTGGCTACAGAGGCTTGCGGCGGCGGAACTCCCGATCTAGGTTCTGTTCTGGAAGTTTTTGGGTACGTAGGTATATATGGGTGCAGGAAGTACGTCGGTGGAGCTACGGGGGTCCCACGAGGCAGGGGGCGCGCCCAGGGGGCGCCCCCACCCTCGTGAGCACCTCCCTTGGCTCCTGACGTGGGGTCCAAGTCCATCCGGTAGCTTTCCTTCCAAAAATAACTTCTCCAGTTGATTTCGTTCCGTTTTGACTCCGTCTGATATTCCTTTTCCTCAAAACACTGAAATAGGCATAAAACAACAAATCTGGGCTGGGCCTCCGGTTAATAGGTTAGTCCCAAAAATAATATAAAAGTGGACAATAAAGCCCAATATTTCCTAAAATAGTAGATAAAGTAGCATGGAGCAATCAAAAATTATAGATATGTTGGAGGCGTATCAAGCATCCCCAAGCTTAATTCCTGCTCGTCCTCGAGTAGGTAAATGATAAAAAAGAATTTTTGATGCGGAGTAATACTTTGGCATAATTTCAATGTAAATCTTCTTAATTGTGACATGAATATTCAGATCCAAAAGATTCAAGACAAAAGTTCATATTGACATAAAAGTAATAATACTTCAAGCATACAAATTAAAGCAATCATGTCTTCTCAAAATAGCATGGTTAAAGAAAGTTATCCCTACAAAATCATATAGTCTGGCTATGCTTCATCTTCATCACACAAAGTATTTAATCATGCACAACCCCGATGACGAGCCAAGCAATTGTTTCATACTTTAATAATCTCAAACTCTTTCAACTTTCACGCAATACATGAGCGTGAGCCATGGACATAGCACTATAGGTGGAATAGAATGGTGGTTGTGGAGAGGACAAAAAAGGAGAAGATAGTCTCACATCAACTAGGCGTATCAATGTGAGTGAGTAGGGATGGTTCGCAATTCACCATCAATCTCTTCAAAACATACTGTGCTAATCTTGGAACGCAGATATGCTACGCTTCGGTGGCACATCCTCGGAGCAACCGCCAAGCTGAACGAGCCAATGCGGAGGTCCTGAGGGGCCTCAAGACTAGGACCTTCAAGAAGAAGCTGGAGGCCTGCGGCAGGGGCTGGTACGACGAGCTCCAGTCTGATCTTTGGTCCATCCGCACGACCGCAACCAAGGTGACCGGCGAGACCCCATTCTTCCTCGTCTACGGAGCGGAGGCAGTCCTCCCTCACGAGGTCAAGCGTCGCTCCGCGCGGGTCCTGGCATTTGACGAAGCGCAGCAGGACGCAATGCGGGGGACGGATCTCGTGCTGGGGGAGGAACGCCGTGGGGACGCCATGCTGCGGGCGGCAAGATACCAGTAGGCGCTACGGTGGTATCACTACTGCAACATCCGCCCCAGGACTCTCGAGGTAGGGGACCTCGTGCTCAGGCGGGTGCTCTCCAGGGAAGGGTTGCAGAAGCTCTCTCCTATGTGGGAGGGCCCGTTCAAGGTTGTTCATGTTTCCAGGCCCGGCTCCACACGCTTGGAGACCCAGGAGGGGGTGCCCATCCTGAACGCGTGGGACATTCAGCACCTCCAGAGATTTTACCCTTGAAGCGAGGCCCAGTGCCTGTGAGAAAGGCCCGGAGCCTATGAAGAAGGCCAATGCCGGTGAAGCTTGTCGCTTTGAGGAAAGGCCCGGTGCATGTGAAGAAGGCTAATGCCTGTGAAGTTCGACCCCCCCCCCCAAGAAAAGGCCCGGTGCCTGTGAAGAAGGCCAATGCCTGTGAAGCTCGCAGCCCGTGACACTCTCACGTAATAATGAGTTGGGGCTGTACATGCCCCGAAGTCTCCGGAGTGCCGCCCCTGGGCCTCGGGGGCTCCCACCCATGCCCAGTGGCATCACTTAGCTCCGCGCTGGTGAGAAGACGTCTAAGACTAGATTAGGTGTCGGACGCGGCTTTTCATTTGCTTTCTGCAGTTGGCTAGTTCATCTTTTTTTGGAACTTTAGTTGGAGTTGCCTTCGATGTTGTGCACCATCCCTGGCCTATGTTCTCCTGTCCTTGCCGCTCGCCTGACTCTTCTTTCCTTTCGCAACCCTCGCGAGGGGGGCTGCGTAGCCACGGCGCGCCTCCCCCCACCAACCAAGGGCCTTCACCAAGCGAGGGGCCTCCGACGTGACCTCGGGTGGTCTTCGTAGGAGCCGCGGGATGCTTGCGGGGGCGACCTCGGCCACGCTTAGCCGGACTGGAGTCAGGCCCCTCCCGGCGGGCCTTCCCCTTCTCTATGGCCGAGAACCTCTTCGTAGGTGCCATGGGACACGACGAGCCAACGGGGGAGGAGCAAAGAAGAAGAGGCGAAGCAAGGAGAGATGCACTGGAAGGGCTCGCGCCGCTCCGAACTTATAGCCGGAGGAGGCCAACCGTCAGCCTCCACGGTCGCAGGTAATCATGACTCATTTTGCATGCAGGGCCCTGTCATGCCGAACAGTTGCCGAGGTGTCATGGGGAAGCGGATACGCCCACGTCCAATCAACCGCCACATGGCACCCAAGGCCGCAGGCTATTGGGGTCTGCGGTGCTTCGCACTTGCCCCTTCGCTTCTCTGCTAAGCCAAATCCAAGCGCGCCTTGGGCCCGGGGGCTACTGTCAGCGTTCTGGGAGTGGGGGTCCCCAGACTTGCCTGCCTGCGGCCTATGGCGTGGCTCGAATGGTGGCCCAGTGCGGCCCATCTTCATCAACCCAAGCTCAAGACCCTCGCAAGGGGCCAAGCCTCGCGGGGCGGACGACAGGAAGCTTCCTCGGGAGCGGCCTCGCTAGGCAAGCTCGCGAGGAGGTGGAGAGATCAAGGCGGGGGTACCTCGTGAGGTGCTCATAACACAAGCCATGACGATCGAGGCCAGGCGGGTGCCAACCTACGCAGTGTCCTTGTTTCCTCTTTGGTGCCAAGGGAGCCAGCACAGACCAAGGCATCAGGCAAAGGCTACCATTTCGGTGCAACAAGACCAAGACCAATAGAGCGGCAGGATGGAGTTCACCATGGAACCCAAGACGGCGTCATCGTCAGAGTCTTTGGCAGTCGAAGACCAACTTTAGTCAGGATAAGTGTACTAGATGTTCCCATTCAAAATGGTCGTTGTTGGCGCCCTTCCCGCTCAATATTTGGGAAGAGGGCCAGGGCCTCTATATATATGGCTAGCCACCACAGTAGAGGGGCACCTTGGATCGAATCCTTCCCAAGCAAAGCCACACCACACATCCACAAGAACATCCCTCGCGAGGCTGTTCTTCCTTTGTACTGTTCATCATCATCCCCTGAGCAATCCACACACCACACACTGGAGTAGGGTATTACACCACAATGGTGGCCTGAACCAGTATAAACTCCGTGTCCCTTGTGTTGTTCATCTTGTTAGCCTAGATTCTCAGTGAGGCTTTCAGACATGGGTCGGTGGAGGAGAGATCTTCGCGTGCACCCCAGAGTTCGAACCTTAAGGGTCTGCCGGAACCCAACATCCGACACACACCATGGGTCAACATTTAATAAATCTTGCACACTAAGTTATAAATTTTGCATTGTTATTGGTGGCGGGAAGGCCATCGTGTATATTTGCACCAGATGTTGGTCGTGATTGTGATCGCTGGAAGGATCACTGTTTGAGACCAAATATTGGTCGTGGTTGTGATCGCCGGAAGGATCACTGTTTGATACCAAATATGGGTCGGGGTTGTGATCGCCGGAAGGATCACGAGATGTCTCTTGGTTGGCACGTTTGTGATCCAAGAGCGATCACGTTTGGTAAGCCAGTCTGAGGGACTTTTATCACAAGAGCATGGTCACGGCATGTTGAATATATTGTTGCATTATTATGAATTGGTTAATTGTCATGATATTGTTTTTCATTATGTTTATGCTTGTTGTGAGCTTGCAAGTACATTCAATGTACTGACCTGGCGAGTCATGCTAGATTTTAGGAAAGTCCCATTGGAAAGGAGTGTTGTCCGAGTCTAGATCGTGTCCACATCGGTGTCCCTGTGCTATGGAGTTCCACTATGATGTTGTTCCGCTATCGTTTAGTTGTCATGATCGAGGCCCCTTTATGTTCACTAAATATTGTACATATTGTTCAGCTGCACCGTGTGTGCTACTTGGCCTCACCAACTGTTGTAATATAAAATCTGATCCGCTAGCATCAATAAAGTGGTTGTTTTCCGTACCAAGATGTTGTGTGTTGCCAGAAGACAAGGTCTCTGGGCTGGCAATGCATGGTAAACCGGTTGCTCTGAGCCGGGGTGCCACATGCCCATGGTATTTTAAGTGCGTAATTATGTACGCGCGGCACGACTATCACCGCTTGATTGAGACTAGGACGGAGGCTGAATTGCTAGGTGAGCTCTGGATGGGCCGGAGGATCCTATTGTAGAGTAATTTGGACTCGCTTGACGGTGTCTGGGGCCTTTATTGCCGAATTGAGTGTTTTACTAAGGAGGCTGCTATGTACTTCTGCTGCGAGGGCTGTGGTGTGCTCCTCTGTACGGAGGGAGCGCTCTATATTTCCATTGACTGTTATAACACCGCGAGGTCCGGGCATCTTGAGCTTGAGGTAGGCATAGTGTGGCACCGCATTGAATCGAGCGAATGCGGTTCGTCCAAGCAGTTCATGATAACCACTATGGAAGGGGACGATATCAAAGATTAACTCCTCGTTTCGGAATTTGTCCGGGGATCCGAAGACCACTTCCAGTGTGATTGAGCCTGTACAACAGGCCTCTACACCTGGTATGACACCTTTGAAGGTGGTTTTGGTGGGTTTGATCCTTGAGGGATCAATACCCATTTTGTGCACTGTATCCTTGTAAAGCAGGTTCATGCTGCTGCCACCATCCATGAGGACTCATGTGAGGTGGAATCCATCAATAATAGGGTCAAGTACTAGTGCGGCTGATCCGCCATGACGAATACTGGTAGGATGATCCCTACGATCAAAGGTGATCGGACAGGAAGACCATGGGTTGAACTCTGGGGCGACTGGCTATATCGCGTAGATGTCCCTTAGTGCACGCTTCCACTCCCGCTTGGGAATATGAGTGGCGTATATCATATTTACCACTTTGACTTGGGTGGGGGGGGGTTCTTCTCTCCCCCTGTGTTCGGTGGCCGGGGCTCCTCGTCGTCATCACTATGCGACACCTTTTCCTTGTTTTCGGCATTTAGTTTGCCGGCCTATTTAAATACCCAACATTCTCTGTTGGTATGGTTGGCTGGTTTATCGGGGGTGTCGTGGATTTGACATGGACGATCGAGTATGCGGTCCAGACTGGACGGGCCCGAACTGTTTCTTTTAAATGGCTTTTTCCGTTGATCGGACTTGGAGCCACTGAATCCCGCATTGACGGCTATGTCTTCAGTGTTATCGCCATTATTGTGACGCTTGTGTCTGTTGCGTCGGGGCTTGTCATTGCTATCTCTGGCGTCTGAAGTGCCAGGATTTCTTGATGTGCTGTTGCTACAAGCAAACCAGCTATCCTCGCCCGCACAAAAGCGGGTCATGAGTGTCATAAGGGCTGCCATGGACTTCGGCTTCTCTTGGCCGATGTGTCGGGCAAGCCACTCATCACGGATGTTATGCTTAAAGGAAGCTAGGGCTTCGGCATCTGGACAATCGATGATTTGGTTCTTTTTAGTTAAGAACCGAGTCCAGAATTTCCTGGCTGACTCTCCGGGCTGTTGGGTTTTGTGACTTAAGTCATCAGCATCTGGTGGTCGCACATAAGTGCCCTGAAAGTTGTAAGGAATGCATCTTCTAGGTTCTCCCAACTGCCAATGGAGTTTCCCGGCAGACTATTCAGCCAGTGCCGAGCTGGTCCCTTGAGTTTTAGTGGGAGGTACTTGATGGCATGGAGATCATCACCGCGGGCCATGTGAATGTGGAGAAGGAAATCTTCAATCCATACCGCGGGGTCTGTTGTCCCATCATATGGTTTGATGTTTACAGGTTTAAACCCTTCTGGGAATTCATGCTCCATTACTTCGTCAATGAAGCATAGGGGGTGTGCGGTGCCTCTATGCCGGGCTACATCATGATGCAGTTCGGATGAATCTGGTCTGCTTTATTCGGCCCGGACGGATTTGTATTTAGTATATCAGGCGTGGCGGTCATCGTCACATGTTGGGGCGCACCCCCGCGATCCGTAGATCGATCTTGACTGTCCTGCTTTGTTTTCCAATTCGTCTCGCAGGTCATGCGTGTAGCCCTGGGCCTTCATGTTTCTATTTGTTTGGCGACGCGGTGTGGGCTGGTGTTCAGATTGATACGCCGCTTTGTCTCGGCCACGAGGTGGTCGGTCAGCCGCATCCTGTGCTGGTAGTATAGGCTCTAGTGCCTCGTCCTCGAATTGAGGCAACAACCTGTGCCACGGGTAACTTTTGGTTGGGCGCTCGAGTCCGTATTCCTCGGTCGCCAGGACCTCAGTCCATCTATCAGTGAGCAGATCTTGATCAGCTTGAAGCTGATGTTGTTTTTTCTTCAGGCTCTTTGAAGTGGCTATAAGCCGTCGCTTGAAGCACTCCTGCTCGACGGGATCCTCAGGCACGGTAAATTCTTCATCGCCGAGGCTCACCTCGTCTTTGAAGAGGGGCACGGAATTGTCATCCTCCGAATCTTCATTCATTGCCTGTTCACGGAGGCTAGCTTGCCCGCCCTCCCGTCCGGCCTGTTTGAAGCTTGGCTGGGCGGGATTCTTTTCGTCTTCGGCATCATCCGGAGTGCTATTGTCTCTTGTGCCGGTATCGTTGTTTCTACCCTGGCGTGGTTTAGAGCGGCGCCACTGACGTCGGCGCTTTGGATAATCCTCCATTGCATCCTTTTGATCCTCGCCATAGTTTTCTTTGGGTGTGTCCACCATATATATGTTGTATGATGAGGTGGATGTCCAGCACCCTGTGGGCGGTGGTTCCTGTTCTTCTCCAGCATCGTCACCCATACCGTCAATTTCTTTGGAGTCGAAATCACGCATGTCGGTTAAATCATCGACAGTGGCTATTAAGTGGGTGGTGGGTGGGTAATGAATTCCTTCGTCATCCGCTTCCCACTCAAGCCAGACATAGTTCGGCCAAGAGTCTCCTGACAAGGAGAGAGATTTTAATGAGTTTAGCATGTCGCCCAAGGGCGAGTGTTGAAAGATGTCCGCAGAGCTGAACTCCAAGATTGGTGCCCAGTTAGATCCGATGGGCGCGGATATGCGTGGTTCGGAGTCTATGGCCAGAGACGAGTCCGAGGGTCCAATGACACAAACCTCATTGGAGGTGAAATCTGTGTTTGGCTCTATCACCGTTGAGTGTGTGGCTTCCATGGCGGGGTCCATCCTCCTGTCCTCGGATGGCACGATCTGTACTGGATCTAAGGCTAGGGCAGCTGCAGGTGCGATCTCCTGAACATCGTCCGATGGAAGATCTAGGTCATGCTCATCGTGGCTGTAGGGCGCACCTATCATGGGCTCGAATCCATCGAAGATAAAGTCTCCTCGGATGTTGGCAGTGTAGTTCAGGCTTCCAAACCTGACCTGATGGCCAGGGGCGTAGCTATCGATCTGCTCCAGATGGCCAAGCGAGTTGGCCCGCAGTGTGAAGCCACCGAATATGAAGATCTGTCCGGGGAGGAAAACCTCACCCTGGACCGTGTCGTTGTAGACGATTGAAGGAGCCATCAAGCCTTATTTTGATGTCACAGTGGAACTCTCAGTGAAAGCACCAATGTCAGTGTCAAAACCGACAGATCTCGGGTAGGGGGTCCCGAACTGTGCGTCTAAGGCTAATGGTAACAGGAGGCGAGGGACACGATGTTTACCCAGGTTCGGGCCCTCTCTATGGAGGTAATACCCAACTTCCTGCTTGATTGATCTTGATGATATGAGTATTACAAAGTTGATCTACCACGAGATCGTAGAGGCTAAACCCTAGAAGCTAGCCTATGATTATGATTTTTGTTGTCCTACGGACTAAACCCTCCGGTTTATATAGACACCAGAGGGGGCTAGGGTTACACAGAGTCGGTTACAGAGAAGGGAATCTACATATCCGAATTTCCAAGCTTGCCTTCCACGCAAATGAGAATCCCACCCGGACACGGGATGAAGTCCTCAATCTTGTATCTTCAGTCCATCAGTCTGGCATAGGCATATAGTCCGGCTATCCGAGGACCCCCTAATCCAGGACTCCCTCAACGAGCTCCGACGGCATCGGGCGCGACGATGATGGCGGCCTATGG
Source organism: Triticum aestivum (assembly GCF_018294505.1). Lineage (NCBI taxonomy): Eukaryota > Viridiplantae > Streptophyta > Magnoliopsida > Poales > Poaceae > Triticum > Triticum aestivum. Next base: position 462,300,102 of record NC_057807.1, on the reverse strand, counting down.
TGGTGATTCAATGGGGAAAAATAGGGGGAACCAAAGGAGAAGCTCACTGCGAGCCTATAGAGGTGCTAAGTGGGCTTGGGGAGGGCTCGACGATGCCGGAATCAAAGACGAACTCCGGTGGTGGTCCGAGGCAGACGAAGCTAGATCCCGACGATGTAGGCGGTCCCATCTTGAGCTCATGGTCGAGGAGGACGTAGCAGTCGTCGACGAAGCTTCTGGACACATCGGCAGGGCGCGGGGACGACGGTGGCCGCGGGATCTATGGCAACGAGCACGGGGGGTCTCGTGTGGTGACGGGCAGAGGAAAAATGCGTCGAGTTCGGCAAGGGAGGGAGGAGGGCGAGGGCGTCCTCTTAACCATAGGGAGGGAGCAGGGATGGCGGCCATGGGATCAGGGGTGCCATGGGATGGCCGCCACGACCCCCCTGCTCCTGTAGCGTGAGGTCGGGGATGAGTGGGTGTGTGGGTTGGGCTGGTTGTTTAGCTAGATGGGCCATAGTGCTAGTAGATTAGGTCCTCTTCTTCCTCTTCCTCTTTTCTCTTTTCTTTACATTTCTGCCACTGTTTTCTATTTAGCTGCTATAGCAAATGAATTTAGTTAAGCTTGAAATTTGGCACAAAATCCAAGCATAATATTTTGAAGTGGAACATAAAAAGTTTTGAGTCATTTTGAAACTCATAAATATTTGTTTATTTTGAAAAGGTTACATTTGTTGCAGTTGGACCACCTTATATTTTACTAGAGACTAATCAAAGATCCTAATGATGTTGGATTCCACATGACTGATGATCAGGCAAAAATATACTAAAAATGTTTGACAAAATTTGGATTTTGACTTTAAACTCAATTTTGAATTTGAATTGTGATTTGGATCAAGCGAAGATTAGCAACAGTAGGAGTGATGACCTGGCATCATTAGCAGAGGTTACTGTAGCTTAATTACCCAGGCGTCACAATTCTCATCCACTACAAGAAATCTCATCCCGAGATTTAAGGGGGTGGAGTAAGGGGGAAAGACTCGGGAAGGACGGATCTCAACACAAGATAGGCACCTGGGGGCTATCTCAGTGAACGTGGCATAGACGCATCTCTCGAGTTGAAATTCAAGAAAGTCATCGAGAGCATGGAAGAAGGTGCAATAAGAAGTTTCAAGCGGCTAGGCCACAGTTCGTTGCCTGAATCAGAGGGTGGAAAGGGGTTCAGAGCAATGGGAATAAGTATTGCATCTAATACTAGAATAGATCATTAGGTACGTGGCTCGTGATTTACATACGAAGCCAAGCGCGAGGAATAATTTTGGATAACATGGATGTATAGGAGAGTCAGGTTTTGATCTAGTGGAACTGTGGGTTATGGGCCCACCATTTGGGTTAAAAGCAGAAAGACGCTAACATCTTACACGGTCATGATAGCAAGGCATGTCAGAGGGTAGCCTGTCAATTATGTTGGCAACAACATTGGTACCAAGGGTGAGGGACGAAGAGAACCATTTTCCTGCTCGCTAAGACGAGGTGGACCAATAGGCAAAGTTCTCATCCATCGGTGGCTACCAAAATGTCATCAACAATAGTAACAAGGTCTTACTGACATAGTTTATACACTGAGGTGTTTACATAAGCAGGGAATTATTACTGCTCAGATATGTTAGGTTACAAGAAAGGCTAAACAAAACAATGAAAAGGAAAGTGTAGACTTGAATCAGTTATCGGGGTTCACGAGTGTCAAAAAACTCAGAACTCGTGGAAAATTGGAATCGGCGAGAAATAATAGTTGATGAAGAATTCATAAGAAGTTATGTAGTTCCGTGATATTCTTGAGATACCAAAGGGTAATACTCGAAGGTAGAACATGATAGAGGTTGGACGGGTGAAAAGATCTATAGAAGACAAGTACTCTAACTTTTCCGAAAAATGGGATCAAAGAAGAAAATATGGCCTGAACCACGGTTGCAAAGGACCAACCATATATACAAGATGAACTTATCACAAGGGGATTATTATTACTATAACAAGAAGCTTCCATGAAAAGTTCCACATCGGGTCCATGGGCCTGAACACAAAGGCTCAAGGTCGACTCACACTTCTCTAACGCACAACTTTCCATTCACTTCTCGCATTTGAAGAAGTTGCATTGTTGAAATTTTACCTGGCGAAAATATAGTAGAGTATAACCCGCATAACTTTCAAGTTCTCACAGATTTAGGGAAGACATAGATTCAACCCATAGGGGCATCTTAGGAACATATCCACAAATTTCACGAGTAAATAAATCAAGCCCGGAAGCAGAGTGTGGTTGACAAGAGCGGGGATACAATTTACCAAAGGCATCATGTATCCCAGGAAAGGCTCTCAAAGTTACTGAATATGAAGGACGCTGTCGGATAAAACCCAACAAAGGATATGATGGTCCACAAGGGATCTGATGTGAGCATCGATACTCAATCAGAAGAAGAAAGAACGCAAGGAGATTAGATTATAGAAGCCACTGACTAATTCAAAGTTCAAATGAAAAGGAATTAGGATTCCCAAATCAAGGGATCAGAAGCAAACGCTGTGATCAAGAATGGATAAGTTGAATAGACTTAGCGCACAATCAATGGAAATCTGATCGGCCAAGAACTAGCTCATGTTCGGGAAGACGTCTGAGCCAGAATGATAATTTGTAAGGACCAACTGATGATTGCGACTACTCACAAACATATCAAATCGAAAGACTCAAGGTGACAATGACAAAGGACTTCAATGAATACTGCTAGGCATATGGAATTAACTAGAGTGTAGGTAGGTAAGACCTTCTAGGGAAATAGGCGATAGAGGTTCTCAAAAGCTCGGATTGTACTACAAAGTATCTTATGAAACATAAGAATAACTAGGGATGAATGGATACTCAATAAGAGCGAGTAGTTATCCATAGGGGTATTCATGTGTCAAAGAACTTCAAGGCAGTAGGCACAAAGTATTCTCGGAACAATAGTGAGAATTTTGGGGTATCCTGTAATAACAAGATCAACGGGGAATGATTGTATGAATGTCAAGGGTATGTAGTTACCCATAGGGATTTATTAGCGGTAGGGAATTGCAACAGCGAAGACACAAAAGGCTCAGGAAAACATCGGAGAGTATCTTTCGAATCTTCTGGTGAAGTAAGCGATCATCTGTAACGAGGGGCTCTCCGGGAGGAAGTGGTCACGAGATCCTAAAGTTAGAGTTAGAAAATCTTGAACCCGAAGAGAAGAGATATCAGAATCCCAGAGTATAGACGAGGAATAAAAGATCCTAATACCACCCAATGGCGACGTGGGCCCATAAGCCACATCTCATGTAGCAAGCATACATCCATAACATAGAAAGTAGCAACCATAGCATACTTCTTACATAAAATATAGGGTGCCCTAACCCATAGCATAGGCCACAAACTATACAAAAGTTAGCTTGTTTTTTTTCATACAATATACGGAATAGGGCCACCAACACTTAAAAAATAGCTGGTTTTCATTGAGGGATACCCTTTCATTGATTGATTTAGCAGAAGGGCTCGTGTACTGCACCATATCCATCTAGCGATATCTCACATCAAATAAGATAGAAATAGCAAGCAAAACACATAAAACCAACGACATATCAAATAGGATCGAATAAGGGTAGCAAGCATAACATAGTTCTTAGGGGATAACACGACAGAGATTAAAAGTTCACAGTACAACCAAAGACATAATAAGATAGAAATATATAAAAGATAAAAAGCCCTAACAACCTAGGGCAAGACAAGCTCAAGAGACCGGGCCTTCACCACCATCTTCACTGCGCCTCCTCTTCACCGATCCTCCTCTCCAAGCCGTCCTGGCCGATGTAGTAGGGGAGGTTGTGCATACCCCCGTGGGTGGGGAAGATGCAGTCGAAGTCTGTGAAGATGTTGTGGGTTGTGAATGCGACGAATTCGCATCCACACAAAAACACCTTGCCGAGGAGGTAGTACACATCAAATATGTTGGTGAAGGTGACGGTGAGCCCTATCGGCGGAGTCTTGGAGTTTGGACGCACTTCCTCCAGTCGGAACATCATCGGTGAGCCTGCCAGGAGGTGGGTGAAGCCCGCATGTAGGATCCACTCGGCAAACCCCCTTGCACCCCTCCAGCGTGAGAACGCCCACACGTGAAGCATCCTCTCCATGGCGACGCCATCCGGATACCGTCTCTCCGGCACGGTCGGTGGGAGCTCGAATGTGGGGCCATTGTACTGCATCCTTGCCTCGCTTTGAGAGTGCCCTGGGTTTGGGTGAAGAAGAGAAGGGGGTAGCGCAAATCGATGTGTGGAGAATAGGTCGAGGGGTGGTGGTTTAAATAGGGAAAGGGGAAGGGAAGGGGAGTGGCATCAGCCACGCTTTGGATTTGCTATGTTTAAACAAGCCGCGTCGATCGATATGCCACTTTAATTGCCAACAGGTTTTAATTGCCATGTTGAATAGATGCAAGTGGATCGAAAAGTGTGAAACAATGCTCTACATCGAGGAGACACGCGTGCGAGATATTACGAACCAGCGGCAGCAACCGTCCCTGCGTCTGTGCTGGCTCGCGTGAAAAAGAGGCCGGTCAGCACATCATGGCGGCGGGCAGCGGCGCATGCAGGTAGGCTAGCTGCGTGCGTGCGTGCATAACAGGCTTCTATCGTTGCAGTGCGCACACGGCCCAATAGTCTAACCATGGCCCAACGGGCTAATAGCAGCACCGCCTGTCGCGACCCCACTCATCAGGTCCAACGGGCGACACAGTCAGCGCGGCCCCACTCATCAGAGTTAACAGTCAAAGCACTGACCCGACGGCATCCATCGTTTGTGACCAGTTCTTAGGGTTTCGGGCAAGGGAGCGGGGAAAAGTGAGCAAAAGTTAAGAGCGTGGGAATGAATGAGTATGGCTAAGGAACCAGGGGCACAGATGTCAAAACCCCTAGAAAATAAGGAGGAATGGGGCCTCATGGACATGGCCCTGAACGAGCTAGCTGCGGCGGTTGCTGCCCCCGCTCCCATCCCAGCTCCCATCCCCGCGCACGCACTAGCGACCATCCCCGTATCATGAACGAGCTGGTCGTCGAGCACTATCGCAGAGCTGGAAGCCGCGGGCGTCAGCAAGGTCTCCACGGACCCGTGTGAGCTCGTGTACATGCCAGCGCCAGTGCCCGTGCCCATGCATGCCCCTCCACCCACCGTGGTGTGGTCCCTGTGCGTTTGGCTGCACCCGTCGCGCTCGTGCCCGTGCGCGCCCCCCTCAGCAGCATGGGATGCCACCGTCGACCGCTACCTCTCAACGCCGCCAGTTGTCGTCCTCCCGTGCCCCGCCCATCGATCGCGCAACAACATGATGTTTGATTTACAAGTGAAAAACATTCTGTGCTGCCTTGAAGACTTCAACAACAGCATCCCGGAGGACGACAAAGACAACGGTGGCACAGCACGCCGCCTCCGCCGCCGCCGGAAATAGTTTTTTTGGGGGGTTTAATACTGTATCTCGATCATATGAATATAAATTTGTAGTGTGACTGAATGAAAGATATGGTTTCAACGAACTTGCATTTCTCTCTCTTAATGTACAGACTTATCAAATGATTTTCTTTTTAAAAAAATGTCAATGGTTTTTAAATATAAAGCACTCATCACAAACGTTTTAGTTAGAACACCCGTATGCAAACCGACAGCTTCCCCCGGAAGCCAAGGGAAAATGTGCGGAGCAGGATTTGTGCAGCTCTTGATTGCAAACGTTTTAGATAGAACACCCATATGAAAAGTGAGAGCTATGGTCTTCCCCCTTAAGTTAAGGTAAAATTCGCAGCGCAGGATTTGTGCATCCCTTCAATGCAAACAGTTCTTTTGGATGACCCGTTTGCAACCATGTATAAATAATTTGGTAAGATTTGCATCTGTCATATTGGGTATGTTGCCATTTGTCAAACTGGAAAGATTGACATTTGTTGATCTAGTAACATTGCCATTTGTCAACCTTGTAACACTGCGATTTGTCAAAATATGCAGCTAAAAATCACTAGCACTATCTCATTTTTGCAACTAAAATCCAGTAATTAAGCATAGATTTCATTCATAGATTAAGCAATCGTTCTTTATACAAATAGTTCAACTCGACAACTGAACCGACCAAACTTTTCCCCAATTGTTGCCAACCACGTACTGAAATAGCTAGTTCAATTATATATATACTAGCTAATTTTAAGTACGTTGTATAGTTCCACCACATCTATAGTCAGATGAACTGAACAAAATAGACCCTAAATACTACTACTAATACGGAGGGGCTTTGTACTACTTCCGGCAGCCTCTTCTCTGCCGAGCATGCTCGGTAAGAGGTAGAGGAGGAGGAGCCTACCAACGAGCTGGACAACTGCAATATGGTGCCTGCCGCTGCTGCACCTTCAGCGACGCTCACCTCGAACGCCCTCTGCCGCTCCAGGCGACCCCTCTAGAAGCGGTGGTTCTCCTTATAGATCTCCTGATTCCTCGCCTCTAAGGCAGTGTGTGCTATGGCCACGGCACTGGTGAGGCTCTTTGCATGCTCGATGAGGTGGTCATCCTCCTCCCGTAGGAATTCGGTGTAGCCCGCAAGGTCGCCGACCCACGTGCAGGCCTCCATATCCGCCTCCCACCTTCTGGCCGTGGTGGCGGAGCGGGTGATGACCCTGGTGATCAACGGTGGGCTAGTGGCCATAGTGGCCTATGAGGGGGTGGCGGCCACGACCACCACCTCCCGCCTTCAGGCCGTGATGGCAGAGCGGGTGATGGCCACGATGGCCGACAGTGGGGTGGCAGCCACGATAGCCACCTCCCACCGGCCGCGAAGGCGGAGCGGGTGATGGCCCTGGCTTTCGATGGTAGTGTGGCGGCAACCGGCTGGCAACAGCTCCTGATGGGCAGCAACAGCGAAGCGTGTGGTGGGTGTTCCGCGCACACCCAATAGGGATGCGACGCGCACTACACTATGTCGGGGACTACGCCGCCGCCGCGGTGTAGTCTCCGAGCTGGAGTTGTCCTCTGATGATGGCAGAGTGGCTGAGTGACAACAACGGACCGATGACATTGGTGATTGTGGGAGAAGCAGACGAGATAAGCTACATGGAGGGCAGGGAAAATGCGACGCAGGACTCACTGGCCGTGAGGGTTTATATAGCAGGCCGGTAAGCATTGGGATTTTGGGGGATTTCACTGAGTCGGGTGGGAAGCTTGCGTGGGAACCTGCGAGGTTGCACGGTAACGAGCTCACCGACGATTCATTGGTGCCACTTCAAGCCACTATTTGGCCAAAAGAACGCCCATGCGTGTTGCGCAAGCTTGCGCTGTAAGCCGTCTATGGCAGCGGGGTGACAAGACGTGCGAGAGGAGGACGAAAGGCCACGTACACATACGGTTAATATTTTTTTGCGATTTAGTTACCTACTATACCCCCGTCCTGGTTTATAAGTAGGATTTAACTAATAAAATACGAATGCACGTCGCCAAAGATTATATAGTTGGATTTGTATTTGAACATAGTTTCCAATTATATAATTTTTATAACATGCATTAACATTTTGTTGGTTAAATTTAAGGGCAAAGTATGGCACATAATATAAGGGGACGACCAAGGCGGAGGTAGTAGCACATGGCCGCTCTCTACGCAGCGACGCAACTGTCGGCTCGCTCTAGGCGACCATTTCCTGCATGTTCAACTGCTCTATGTGTGTGGTTGCTTGCAGTTGAGGTGGCCGCGGCGCGCTCTGCTCGCGTCCCATCGCGCGCGCTCTGCTCTCGCGTCCCTCTAGGTGCTCTACCCTCGTCCCTCCACGCACGCTGCCAGTGTTTGGGGATGGCGCACGATCACACACGTCAGTGTGCATGTGGTTGCACCGGGCGCAGCGCAATGATGCAGTTACCTGCTGCAAAAACTGTCATGCAGACGCACCGAGAATCCAGGCCGCCCGGCCCCCATTTATTCCTGCGGCCATTTACCTTTCATGTGTCGCATCACATGACACAACACCCACAACAACAAATACAGAGAGGATATCCAGCGGTTCTAATGGCGCTCCCAGCGGCCGACGATGACAACGGCGGGCAGTTCACCACGCATCACGTAGTGGACACCCACGTGAGGGGAAGGCCCTCTCGGTGTTGTACACGAACGATCCGGCCTCAGTGGAGAGCTCCATCCAAACTATGGAGCAGTTCCTTGCTGAGGACAAGTACCAAGTGATCGGCTTCCACCTCGAGTACACCATCGGTCGTGCCGGGCACGATTTTAAGGTTATCGTCGCCTAGTTGTGTGTGCGACATGACGTCCTCGTCTACCGCTACCACCTGGCCACAAGGCCTTGCGAGCGTTTCTCCAGGTTTATCAAGAGCTTCGACTACAGTTTCGCTACGGTGAACACCACCAACAATCTAAAAGCGCTCAAGGTTTCAGGCTTGGAATGCCTGAATCTTGTCAACATCAGGACCACTACAAGGTCTGGGGCAGCGACAACAACAAACTGAACTCCCTGGTTGACCTCGCCTCGGCCATCATCGACCCTACTACATGAAGATGAAGGATGAGAGCAAGAAGGACAAGAACGCCTGGCACAGTGTCTGGCATGAGAGACTGGATAAACAACACATCAAGTACGTGGCCAAGGACGCGTACACAAGCTACGAGATGTACAGGCGGATCGTTGACATGAGGAAGTGTCTTCTTCCTGCCCCAGACAAGGGATCAAGCCATATAACAGTGGCGGGAGCGTCACAAGAAGTAGATGACTAGACGATCGTTTCTCCTACTTTAGAATGCATGCAATTGTTTATTGAGGTGTGTGCGAATTATTTGTATAGTCACTTATATAATTGGATGTTTATTTCGATTATATATATATACACACATACATATATATATATATGTTATTCTTCTGTAGACAGAGGAAATCACACGGCTTATTAGCAGCAATTGTATGTGTTATTATTGGTATCCGCACACATTTCTGATTACGGACCTGTTTGCCGCGTATCACACACATCTTGTTCAGTTGAACCGTTTCCATTGTGTTGCCTAATCACGCACAGTTCATCCTAGTGAACTGTATGCCGTATATCGCACACACCCTCATCTGGCTGCCCGTTTCTATTGTTCTGCATCATCGCAATTAGTTCTTCTGGATTAACCATTTGCCACTCATCGCACACGCAAATTTAATATGAACCATGTTTGATGTCGCTGCCATCGCAAATGTTTTGCATCTTTTTTGGCGGTTTTATTACATCACCATTTGTGATTGATGCATCGCACATAGTTTCATTGAAGGGTCTCTGATTCGACTGACGCGGTTCGACCATCCTGCATTAGTGTTCTTCCACCTCCAGGGAAAAAATCATCATTGCTTCCTATCCCATGTTCTTGCTCATTTTTCATGAAATGTTTTATCCCTTTTCTCGCAGCTCCATTTCTAAAATTGTTTGAGGAATTGCTCCTTGGCACGTAACTTCTCCGATGATCCAATTAATTTTTGTTCTAGTGGATTATGTTTTTCATATTTTTCTATTGTTGGTGACCATGTATATGAGCTTGCATGTTGAATTAGTTTAGTTCTAAGTAGTTTTGATGCATGATATAAACTCGAGATACTTGTGGGACTAGTTGCTATCAATTTTGTTGAGTTTTATTCACTTCTTATTTGGGGACTAGAATTTTCAGAAAATTTTAAATAAAGAAAATGTTGAGGAGAGTGCTCTCCAGGGGTTCTTCAAGCAAGAGTTCCCCAAGACCTGCTATCTGCGATCCCGATCTCAAGCCCCCTCGGGATGCCATTGTGAAAGCTTGCAGATGGCCATTTGATGCCTTCATGATTAATGTCGGCATCAAGGAAGAATTTGATATGCACGTACAAAATACCGAGTTGACGGATTTCTTATCAAATAAGTGTCCACAATACCGTGATCTCACTGATTCCTTTGTGCGGAAATTCAAGTATGTATCTCACTACTCTTCTCATGATATCATTTTCAGTCTTTATAAAAATCCTACCACATGAGTGTTCGAGAATTTTGCATTGCTTGTAGAATTCCCTTTTGGGGTACTTGCCTCAAACCACATAAATTTGATTGTAATGAATTTATCATGAGCATCACGCGAGGAAAAACTAGAGTAGTAACCCAAGCTAGAGTTTGAAGCATTCATTTTCCTTCTATTCATTATTTTGCTCTATTAATAGGAAGAAGCATAACTGGTAAACATGACCTCGGTACTACTTATGCTCCTGACTTAAGTATTCTTAAAAGTGTTGTAATGAGTGATATAAAATTTAATCTTGGGACCATCATTGCATGTCGCATAAATAAAAACTCTTTTGATGGTGATCTTTACTGTGGGATTTACGCCACCCGGTTGGCGGCTTATCTTGATATACCTATTAAGGAAAATGATCCTTAGTTGCCTACTAGTTATCTTGATTATGATGCTATGGTCCACCATTAGTTTCTTGAAAGGGAGGACCCACCATTCTGATACATGCTACTCTTTGATATGAATCATGTTATCCGTATCACTTTGCCTGCCCCCGCCTTCTTTAACTTTCAAGAAAACTGAGATACTATATACATGAGGAGGAGGTGAGGCGTATAGGGCAGCAGAGGAGACCGCTTGTCAAAGTGAGGCTGCCCATCAGGAGGTGGCAGATGTACTTGAGCACGCCCCAAACTATCGCTATGATTTCTACTCATGCCAGCCATGGCCATACCAAGTTAGGCTAAAAAGCCTAAGCTTGGGGAAGTACGTATTCTCACCGATATTACATTCATGTATCACACATTCATTCCAGTTGTTGGTGTTCATCGTTTTCATTGTATATCCATGTTTCATTTTATTTTGCTTTCTTTTGTGTGTTTGCAAAACTTTGAAAATCCAAAAAATATTGCTCGCTTCTTTTTGGTTTTTCTTTCTTGTTTAGTTAGTTGGTACTAATAAAAGAAAACGCAAAAGATTTCTTGTTTCTTCTTTTGTTGTTTGTTGGGAGTTATTTGGTGTAAGTAGTTTTTCTCTCCTTTTGTTTTTCTTCTTTCGTCCGCTTTCTTCAAAAAAAACTCAAAAAATATTTCAGTGTGTTTCTTGGATTTTTTTTCTTTTCTTTGAGTCATCGTAAGGAGAAGACTATGCTAGAATTGTTGAGTGGCTCTCATATGCTTTGTTGCTAATCTAACGAAGAACCAATATTACCTTGTCTTCTCCTTTAAATAAAGTGTTTGCAGATTTCAGCTTAGTCCACGACACACTCGCACTATTATTATTTTCATATCATTCAGTCGTGCAAGTGAAACAAAATATTGCGATAATTTGATGAAGTGATTGTGGTGAAGAAAAGATGGTATGAACTCTTCTTGTTTTTCATTTTTCTAAATATGTTTAACTCAGTAGGCCTGATTCAACATATTATGGGTAAACATGTTTGTGATGACAATTAGATATATTATAGTTCCTCATGCCATGCTTAAGTAGCTAGGAGTTGATAATGATTTATCTTGAGTGTCAACATGCATTAAAATGATTGTGATGTACTATGTTAGGATGGTATCCTCCTTTGTAATTCAAGTGGCTTGACCTGGCACATGTTCACACATGTAGTTGATTCAAAACCAGTCCAGCCTTCATGATATTTATGTTTAGAGTGTTTATATCCTACTCATGCTCATAGTCAATGTTAAATATTCGCAAACCTTTCAAAATGTATTCATCTCTGTTTTAAGCTTTGAGCTCTAGCACTTCTACAAATCTATGCTTCCCTCTGCGAAGGGCCTTTCTATTTACTTTCAAGTTATCTAATTTTATTGTTGAGTCATCGCCTTCTCATTCAAAGAACCAATTTGGAGAGCGCTATTGTCATTCTTAGTTTAACATGCATTGAGTCTTGTTAATGTTGGATATGAGCATGACTAGATCTCTTCTACCCTGAATTACATTGCTTAGTCGTTGCTTGAACATTGGAGGTGCTCTGCATTTATGTTTTGCGGTCTTAGCAAGGGCTAGTGATATACCATGTTATCATATTATATCATGATTGTTTTGAAAATTTTTTGGCATCTGAGATATATTATTGTTGCTCGCTATATGACTATGTTATTGTCATTAGTAAATGTGAGACCTAAGTGTTATCATTCACATGGTAGTTCATAATATTTGTTGAAAACTTAAATAGTAGTTAAGCATATATATACAATAGAACAAAGAGTTTGTAAAATTTTTCCTTTGTCACTTTCAGTTTATCAACTGAATTGTTTGAGGATAAGCAATGAGTTAAGCTCGGGGGAGTTGATACGTCTCAAACGTATCTACTTTTCCAAACACTTTTGCTCTTCTTTTGGACTCTAATTTGGATGATTTGAATGTAAGTAACCTGGATTGACATTGTTTTGAGCAGAACTACCTTGGTGTTATTTTTGTGCAGAAATAAAAGTTCTTGATTTTGTCTGCAAATTTACGAAGAATTTTTCTAGAATATATAAAAAATACCGGCAAAAATATCTACCAGAGGGGGCCACAAGCACCCTAGCACCCGTCCACCCACATACCAAATTATCAAAATAGCAAACACAAATCAACTAAACATGGTGAACGTGACTAGACGACAATTCCCATGTATCCTCGAGAACAATTTGCTTGCTATAAGAGAATGTTCCGGCTTGTCCTCTGCTATACAAAGGATTGGACCACCTTGCTTGTAACGCCCCGAGACCGACGCTCCAGAAGACTTCCAGCTACTCCAAGTTTCGTTGTGTGATTTGTTTTGTTTGTTGCATTCTTCTTAGCTTCATTTGCATTGCATCATGTCATCATGCCATCATATCATTAATTTTAAAAACTCTTCTAAATAAACTGTATGGATCTTCGATCCATTTAAATTGACTCACATGGTGGGTTGTCTTTAAAACATACCCTCCCGATATTTAGGGAGATATTATAAAAATATTCCATTGTTTTGGAATCACCCATGAACCCACTTGCATATTAAATCCCTTGGCCTTTTCTTCTTCAAGTTTTGGCTCTCTAACATTGCCAATAATTCTTTTGCCATTTTCCGGAGCTCCACCAAAAATCCGAACATTTTTGGACCTTCCTTTTATCAAGTCCTAGTTCAAACCCATTTGAATTAAATTCAAATGAGTTTGAATTTAAATTTTCAATCATGGCCCTTCTATTTTTCTTGGTTCCAACTCATTTTTGCGAGTCCGGGAAAATTATCCCCATGCGCAAATCTTTCCCTAACCCTCTCTTTCTTTTCCTCTCTCTATTTATTTTCTGCTAGAAAATTAGAGGGAGAGAGAAGAGAGAGACAGCCCAGCCACCACTTGTATCCATCTAGGCCAGCCGCAGCCCACTACCTAAGTCGGCCCAAAGCCCAGCCGCGCCCCCTCTAACCCTAGCGCAGGGGAGAGCCTCCTGCTCGATCCCCATCTCCCTCCAACGCCGCACGCATCGAGCTCCCCTCGTCTCGATCCCCTCTGCCGCCATGAAACAGGAGGTCCTCGTGCCTCCGCCTCCGCCCAAGGCCTCGCCCTTCCTTCTCCCCCGCGTCCCCATCGCCACCCGCTGCCGTCCGCGACCCCCAGGAGGGCCACCCCGCGCGTGGCCCCATCCTCTCCGCCGCGAGTCCTTCCCCTCGTCGCCTCCTCTGCGCCCCGTTGACTCACGCTCGTCCGCCTAGGAGCCGGCCTCCACCGCCTCCTCGCCAGTGCTCGGCCTCCTCCCCGAGCTCATGCTCCCTTTGTCCATGGCGCCAGCCAGCCCCGCAGGCTGCACCGTCGCCTCCTCCGCATCGAGCCAGGGAGTGGTGCTCCCTGTGCCCGGTCCCCTCGCCCCTTGCCACCTCCTCCGTTGGTGGCGACCACCAGGAGCTCCACCAGGAGCCCGGAGTCCCCGCCGTCAAGCTCCATGCCGCACCCCTGCATCCTGCGACCGCATCAGCCGCAGCCGCCTCCATTTTTTGTCCCTTGCGCGAAGAAGACCCATGCCCTTCAACCGCAGCATGCTTCATTGGGTTGTCTCCGCAAGGCTCCGTTTCGAATCACTACCAAGGCCAAGACCATCCCTGGGCAGGACCTCGTGTACGACTACACCCGGTGATGCGCCAAGTCCCACGATGTTGACGACCCTTCAAGTTCGACTACCGTTGCCATGTACCACTACCGTCGCAAGAACCGAGACCGGCAAGTCCGAAGACCCCAAGTACCACGACTACCCTCGAGGACGTTGGCTCCGTCAAGTTCGACTACAACGTGTGTACAACTACCATCGCCGTGTACCACTACTTCCACTACCGCCACGAGAACGACTACTTCCCATGACGACCCGTGAATGTCTACTTCCACTACCGTCGCAACATGAACAACTACTTCCACTATGATATGTACCACTACCGTCGCCATGTGAACAAATACTTCCTTCGATGATTTTGAACCGCCCCGAAACGCACGCTTCAAAGGTATAACCCGAGACGACCGCGATGAGATGCCCTTGCATGTATGAGATGTACCATATGTTTGCACCGTGTCCGAGAGGTCTTTGCACGTACCTCGTTTGCCATGCCGCCGTCCCGTGGGAACCCGAAATCTGGGATCACCCCACCATCTTGCATGACCCGCTCACGTCACACTTCCTTTTGCACCGGTATCTCCATGAGCTACCGGAACCGATATGTTGCCGTGGCATCATTTTCGGATATGTTGTCGTGGCATCATTTTCAGATATGTTGCCGTGGCACCATTTCTGTTTCGCCGCCGTGGCACCCTTTTCATTCCGCCATGGTGACCAAATGCCTCGTATCATGCTCATGTTAACGTTTTCTTAAAATTGCATAAAACATGTATATGTCATCCGCATCATGTTAACAACAACTAAAATGCTTAAAATTGTGTTTGCATTAAACTACTAAATGACATGGGGACTTTCCGGAATTGTTGTTTGTTGTTTCCGGCCTCATTTAAAATTGCCTAGTGAGGTAGTTTTATTATGCTTCCCCCCTTTTGCCATGTTTAATAACATTTAATATTGTTGGGTACATAAACGAGAGTGAACTAAATACTTGCATGTGGTGTTTTGTCAATATGCAACTCGTTGCATATTGAGCTCCACTTAACTTGTAGTATTGTTTGTTGCACTTTGCCATGCCATGCCTCTTTAAACCGTACATGCATCATACTTGATTGTGCATCATGCCATGACTATGCTTGTGTGTTTACCGTGTTGTTTGCTTCTTTCCAGTTTGCTTCTCTCGTTAGCTTCGGTTTCGTTCTGGAGTTGTGAGGATTCGTTCGACTACGTCCGTTTGTCTTCTTCATGGACTCGTTCTTCTTCCTTGCGAGGTTTCAGGCAAGATGACCATTACCCTTGATATCACTTCTATCTTTGCTTGCTAGTTGCTCTGTTCTATCACTATGTTGTGCTACCTATCACTTGTTTACCATGCCTCCCATATTGCCATGTCAGCCTCTAACCTTTTTCACCCTTCCTAGCAAACCGTTGCTTGGCTATGTTACCGCTTTGCTTAGCCCCTCTTATAGCATTGTTAGTTGCAGGTGAAGTTGAAGATTGCTCCATAATGGACATGATTATGTTGGGATATCACAATATCTCTTATTTAATTAATGCATCTATATACTTGGTAAAGGGTGGAAGACTCGGCCTTATGCCTGGTGTTTTGTTCCACTCTTGCCGCCCTAGTTTCCGTCATACCGGTGTTATGTTCCCGGATTTTGCGTTCCTTACGCGGTTGGGTGATTTATGGGACCCCCTTGACAGTTCGCTTTGAATAAAACTCCTCCAGCAAGGCCCAACCTTGGTTTTACCATTTGCCACCTAAGCCTTTTTCCCTTGGGTTCTGCAGACTCAAGGGTCATCTTTATTTTAACCCCCCCCCCGGGCCAGTGCTCCTTCGAGTGTTGGTCCGAACTGAGCAGCCTGCGGGGCCACCTCGGGGCAACTTGAGGGCTGGTTTTACTCGTAGCTTGACTTATCCGGTGTGCCCTGAGAACGAGATATGTGCAGCTCCTATCGGGATTTGTCGGTAGATCGGGCGGCTTTGCTGGTCTTGTTTTACCATTGTCGAAATGTCTTGCGAACCGGGATTCCGAGGCTGATCGGGTCTTCCCGGGAGAAGGAATATCCTTCGTTGACCGTGAGAGCTTATCATGGGCTAAGTTGGGACACCCCTGCAGGGTATAATCTTTCGAAAGCCGTGCCTGCGGTTATGAGGCAGATGGGAATTTGTTAATGTCCGGTTGTAGATAACTTGACACCAGATCTGAATTAAAACGCATCAACCGCGTGTATAGCCGTGATGGTCTCTTTTTGGCGGAGTCCGTGAAGTGAACACGATTTTGGGTTATGTTTGACGTAAGTAGGAGTTCAGGATCACTTCTTGATCATTGCTAGCTTCACGACCGTTCCGTTTGCTCTCTTCTCGCTCTTATTTGTGTATGTTAGCCACCATATTTGCTTAGTGCTTGCTGCAACTCCACCTCATTACCACTTCCTACCCATAAGCTTAAATAGTCTTGATCTCGCGGGTTTTGAGATTGCTGAGTCCTCGTGACTCACCAGATACTATCACAACAGTTGCAGGTGCCGATGATACCAGTGCAGGTGATGCAACCGAGCTCAGATGGGAGCTCAATGAAGACCTTGGTTGTTGCTATGTTTCATTTCATGTCGATCAGTAGTGGAGCCCAGTTGGGACAATCGGGGATCTAGCAGTTGGGTTATCTTCTTTTCTTTTGGCTTCGTCCGTAGTCGGACTATGTGTGTACTCTGAATGATGTATGATTATTATATGTTCATTGTGTGAAGTGGCGATTGTAAGCCAACTCTTTATCCCATTCTTGTTCATTACATGGGATTGTGTGAAGATGACCCTTCTTGCGACAAAACCACAATGCGGTTATGCCTCTAAGTCGTGCTTCGACACGTGGGAGATATAGCCGCATCGTGGGTGTTACAAGTTGGTAATCAGAGCCATCCCCGACTTAGGAGCCCCCTGCTTGATTGTTTGCTGGCGTTGTTGAGTCTAGAACAAAAATGTTTTGAGTCTTAGGATTATATATATCGGAGAGTAGGATTCTTTTTACTCCTCAGTCCCTTCGTCGCTCTGGTGAGGTCTCCTGACGTAGATGTTTTGACTTTCCTCTCCTCAAATTTCACTAAAAATTTTTAGGATCACGCGGGTATCTTGGAATCGTTCCGATGGTTTTGTGACGAGAACATTGTTCTTGGTGCCTCCTGTCTATTATGTGGCATTGACCCGGGGAGTTGAGCTCCGAGGTGTTGTCGTCACAATTTTATCGTTGCAGTTCTGGAATACCTGAGTTTTGCCGACATCGAAAATCTCTTTTATGCAGTTGTTGGTGAGATAACCTCGACGCCACCCAGTACTGGGGCGGGAGTTTGGGAGTATTTCCATAACTCGTATAACGGATGCTTTTCGAAGGTTGAGGTACACGATTTCCGAAGGTTTCTTGGTTATGTGTTGACGGATGGATACAGCTTGGATGTAGGATTGTTAGTTTTGGGTGAGATATATATTGCTTCCCCTGTATCCCCAACACCAGATTGCATAACCAGAAAGTTTCGGGAGTTTTATAGGTGGGAATTCAAGTAGCTCCTAGAATATCTTTTGACAGATGCATGATATGAGATTGGGGTTCGACGCCTAGTGGTCCGTCTTTCCACGGTCGTTTTTACAGTGGTCTCGTTGTGTCTTAAAGAACCCTTGGCTATGCTGGTTCGGGGACACTTCGTATGTCATGTGCACTGCCTTGTACATGATGGTGCTGTACACTCGAGCTCGTGTGGGCCCCACCACGAAAACTTCAGACGGAATCTCTATCATATGTTTGTTCCGGCTTATTCTGCAAGCCAAATCCTTTGTTTTGTTTTATTTGTGGTATTTGAGTTGCTTCGAAGTCAAATGTTGAATCCATACCTTTCCTAAACGTTGTTCTCATATGGCTATGTGAATACTAATCCTTCTTGATCATCGAGATTGTCATGTTAATTCTGTTCCAACCGGCGTGCTTCTCTTCAAGTGGATCCGATCATTCTCCCCATCCGCAAGATCATTTCTAAGTTTTCTCAACGGTGTGTGTTTCATCCGTACCAAGTTGCCTTTGTTTTCCCGCCCTTCCACCCTTTTTCTTCAAGGACTCAGTTATTTTAATCAAGTATCCATTTATTCATGTGAAGTCTCTTCACTCTTTTCAATCAATGTTCTTATCCGGTGATTCTCAGTAAGATACTAATGGAGCTACAAGTTTATTATTCTTTGTTCATTTTTCTTCTCCGGTGGTTTTCAATTCAAGTTGTCGGTGTTGATCATATTCTTTTTCTCATTTCAAGTGCTTTCTTATGTCGGTGCACCTCTTAATTGCTCACCATCCTCTATTTCTTCTCCGGAGTGCTTAAGATTATCTCAGAAAATTCGTGTTTCCATTCTCAATCCATTCAAGTTATTTTGAGGTTGTTATCTCATTCAAGTCATTTAATTCAACCGGTGCAATCCCCCCTTTTCAATCAATCATGCAACGGTGTTTTCTTTTGAGTGGGCCCTAACCCACAGGTCTTTTCCCAGGATCTTACCTGACTCTTCTAATTATTCCGGAACTATCCCAAATTCATTTCAAAGTTTGATGTAAGAATGAATTATCATCAGTCAAATGTCTTTCTCCAAGATCTTTCAAATTCTTTCGTTGTTGGTTCAACTTTTCTAATTTTCATCCCGGGGTATCTCAACAATTCATGGTGGTGTTTCTCGTTGTCATTCTCGAATTTTGAAGACCGAAGAAGAGTTCCTCTAAAATCCTTACCCATTCTTCCAGAGATTCATGGTTCTAGCTTTATACCATCCTCTCATAATTACTTTCGATTGTGAGAATTCTTTTCAACCATCCGACGCATTTCAAGAGTTGTTTCCATTTCTTTCCTCCGAAGGCCATCATGTCATAATTATTCATTCTCAGCTTTCAACTCTCGTTCTTGAATTCTTCCGGTGCATCGTCCAGATATCCTCTAATCAGTTCATGATCTCTTCGTTCTCATGTATCTAAATCCCCTCAAGTATCTTCATTCATTTTCCAATTCTTGTCGGTGAATTGTGCCTTCGCTACTTTCATTTTCAATTCTTACGGTGGTTCGTTCAAGATTTCTCTTCCTTCGTTATCGTATCAATTCATTTGTTCTTTTGTTGTTTCAATCCTACCGGTGGTTGTTGAAGACCTTCTCAAGTTTTGCGCTATATCTCTCTTAATTCTTTCTACGAGAATAAGTAGTATGCCAAATCCGTTGCTTGTCATCAATTTAAATTGGTGAAGGATGCGCATAACGTAATTCTTATTATTGTTTCATCCAGGTGATCTAGTTTCTTCTTTCCAGAGTTGTTCATCATGTCATTTTTCTCGGTTCGAGATGCTTCATCTTTTCTTTTCTGGAGTTCCAAGTTTTCCGCATTATCTCGTCACGAAGCTCCATCTAAATCATTGCAAGGCTTCACCTTGTGTTTTCAATTTCTCTTTCCTTTCGTTTTATCATCCTTTTATTACCGGAGTTCTTCATGGAGGCTCTACATGGTGGTTCGTCAAGGATTCTTTTCATTCTTCAATTGTTCTTCAAGATTTCTCTTGAAGTTATGACCCGCCAAGCTTTACTCAAAATTAAACATGGTGCTCAACACAAGTTTTGTTTTGAGGCGTTCAAGTATTCTTCTTCTTGCATTTCGAAGTGCAATTCTTTCTACCTTATCTTTTGATGTGGTGTTATATCATTCTTGACAATATCCATTCGCATTTCGGGATTCACATGTTGTCAAGAATGAGGTATTTTAAATCCATCAATCTCTTTGTTGGATTTATCTTGTGTCATATTTCACCTAAAGCCTTCCCTAAGGATTGTTGCTATTTGTGGTGCTTATCAATGATCCAAGTTTTCTCCTATCCTCTCGGCGAAAGTAGTTTTCATCCCTTCGTTGATCTCAAGCTAGCAATTGTTTCCGTTAGTGGCCGGTTGTCACCTCATAATTTTGAGATGTTTTCCATAAGCCCGCTACAAGCTTGTGCTTTCGTTGTTGATTTTCCAACAACTCCGTTCAATTCTTCTTTGCAAGGATGCTTTCCAAGCTCATTTGTGGCAGAAGTTGGCATTTTCTTCTCCATTCTGTTATTCCAATGATCTATCTTCTATTCTTTCTTCCGGAGGCATTGTGATGCTGTGCTCTTCACCCATCACGTCGTTTTGTCAAGATCACGTTATTTTCGTGCTTATCCATTTAACCGGAGTGTTGTGTCATCTCTTCAAGTTCTTTTCATCTTATCAAGTCTTGCATCTCTTTTCAACCAGAGTGTTATCCGAATTTGATCTTCCTTGTCCTTGTTTATCTCGTTTCAACCAGAGTGATTTCAATTCCTTCTTGTCCATTGTACTCATCATAAATAACTTTGCAACCTCCAAGGTTCAAATGGTGTTCCTTGTTTCTATTTTTCTACCGCAGTGCTCTCAATTGTGTTCAACTCTATTGTGTTATTCTTTCAACATTTCAACCTCTCAAGGTTCTTTGGTTTCACTCTTTTGTCAAAGAAGCAACTTAGTTTTACCTCTTCTCTTTCTCTTCCGTTTCTCTCTGGTGCCATCCTAGATCTCGGGACGAGATCCTCTTGTAGTGGTGGAGTGTTGTAACGCCCCGAGACCGACGCTCCAGAAGACTTCCAGCTACTCCGAGTTTCATCGTGTGATTTGTTTTGTTTGTTGCATTCTTCTTAGCTTCATTTGCATTGCATCATGTCATCATGCCATCATATCACTAATTTTAAAAACTCTTCTAAATAAACTGTATGGATCTTCGATCCATTTAAATTGAGGAAACTCACATGGTGGGTTGTCTTTAAAACATACCCTCCCGATATTTAGGGAGATATTATAAAAATATTCCATTGTTTTGGAATCACCCATGAACCCACTTGCATATTAAATCCCTTGGCCTTTTCTTCTTCAAGTTTTGGCTCTCTAACCTTGCCAATAATTCTTTTGCAATTTTCTGGAGCTCCACCAAAAATCCGAACATTTTTGGACCTTCCTTTTATCAAGTCCTAGTTCAAACCCATTTGAATTAAATTCAAATGAGTTTGAATTTAAATCTTTCAATCATGGCCCTTCTATTTTTCTTGGTTCCAACTCATTTTTGCGAGTCCAGGAAAATTATCCCCATGCGCAAATCTTTCCCTAACCCTCTCTTTCTTTTCCTCTCTCTATTTATTTTCTGCTAGAAAATTAGAGGGAGAGAGAAGAGAGAGACAGCCCAACCGACACTTGTATCCATCTAGGCCCGCCGCAGCCCACTACCTAAGCCGGCCCAAGGCCCAGCCGCGCCCCCTGTAACCCTAGCGCAGTGGAGAGCCTCCTGCTCGATCCCCATCTCCCTCGAGTGCCGCACGCATCGAGATCCCCTCGTCTCGATCCCCTCTGCCGCCATGAAACAGGAGGTCCTCGCGCCTCCGCCTCCGCCCAAGGCCTCGCCCTTCCTTCTCCCCCGCGTCCCCATCGCCACCCGCCGCCGTCGGCGACCCCCAGGAGGGCCACCCCGCGCGTGGCCCCATCCTCTCCGCCGCGAGTCCTTCCCCTCGTCGCCTCCTCTGCGCCCCGTTGACCCGCGCTCGTCCGCCTCGGAGCTGGCCTCCACCGCCTCCTCGCCAGCGCTCGGCCTCCTCCCCGAGCTCATGCTCCCTTCGTCCATGGCGCCAGCCAGCCCCGCAGGCCGCGCCGTCGCCTCCTCCGCATCGAGCCAGGGAGTGGTGCTCCCTGCGCCCGGTCCCCTCGCCCCTTGCCGCCTCCTCCGTTGGTGGCGACCACCAGGAGCTCCACCAGGAGCCCGGAGTCCCAGCCGTCAAGCTCCATGCCGCACCCCTGCATCCTGCGACCGCATCAGCCGCAGCCGCCTCCATTTTTTGTTCCTTGCGCGAAGAAGACCCATGCCCTTCAACCGCAGCATGCTTCATTGGGTTGTCTCCGCAAGGCTCCGTTTCGAATCACTACCAAGGCCAAGACCATCCCCGGGCAGGACCTCGTGTACGACTACAGCCGGTGATGCGCCAAGTCCCACGACGTTGACGACCCTTCAAGTTCGACTACCGTTGCTATGTACCACTACCGTGGCAAGAACCGAGACCGGCAAGTCCGAAGACCCCAAGTACCACGACTACCATGTAGGACGTTGGCTCCGTCAAGTTCGACTACAACGTGTGTACAACTACCGTCGCCGTGTACCACTACTTCCACTACCGCCACGAGAACGACTACTTCCCACGACGACCCGTGAACGTCTACTTCCACTACCGTCGCAACATGAACAACTACTTCCACTACGATATGTCCCACTACCGTCGCCACGTGAACAACTACTTCCCTCGACGATTTTGAACCGCCCCGAAACGCACGCTTCAAAGGTATAACCCGAGACGACCGCGATGAGATGCCCTTGCATGTATGAGATGTACCATATGTTTGCACCGTGTCCGAGAGGTCTTTGCACGTACCTCGTTTGCCATGCCGCAGTCCCGTGGGAACCCGGAATCCGGGATCACCCCACCATCTTGCATGACCCGCTCACGTCACACTTCCTTTTGCACCGGTATCTCCATGAGCTACCGGAACCGATATGTTGCCGTGGCATCATTTTCGGATATGTTGCCGTGGCATCATTTTTGGATATGTTGCCGTGGCACCATTTCTGTTTCGCCGCCGTGGCACCCTTTTCATTCCGCCATGGTGACCAAATGCCTCGTATCATGCTCATGTTAATGTTTTCTTAAAATTGCATAAAACTTGTATATGTCATCCGCATCATGTTAACAACAATTAAAATGCTTAAAATTGTGTTTGCATTAAACTACTAAATGACATGGAGACTTTCCAGAATTGTTGTTTGTTGTTTCCGGCCTCATTTAAAATTGCCTAGTGAGGTAGTTTTATTATGCTTCTCCCCTTTTGCCATGTTTAATAACATTTAATATTGTTGGGTACATAAACGAGAGTGAACTAAATACTTGCATGTGCTGTTTTGTCAATATGCAACTCATTGCATATTGAGCTCCACTTAACTTGTAGTATTGTTTGTTGCACTTTGCCATGCCATGCCTCTTTAAACCGAACATGCATCATAGTTGATTGTGCATCATGCCATGACAATGCTTGTGTGTTTACCGTGTTGTTTGCTTCTTTCCGGTTTGCTTCTCTCGTTAGCTTCGGTTTCGTTCCAGAGTTGTGAGGATTCGTTCGACTACGTCCGTTTGTCTTCTTCATGGACTCGTTCTTCTTCCTTCCGAGATTTCAGGCAAGATGACCATTACCCTTGATATCACTTCTATCTTTGCTTGCTAGTTGCTCCGTTCTATCGCTATGCTGTGCTACCTATCACTTGTTTACCATGCCTCCCATATTGCCATGTCAGCCTCTAACCTTTTTCACCCTTCCTAGCAAACCGTTGCTTGGCTATGTTACCGCTTTGCTTAGCCCCTCTTATAGCATTGTTAGTTGCAGGTGAAGTTGAAGATTGCTCCATGATGGACATGATTATGTTGGGATATCACAATATCTCTTATTTAATTAATGCATCTATATACTTGGTAAAGGGTGGAAGACTCGGCCTTATGCCTGGTGTTTTGTTCCACTCTTGCCGCCCTAGTTTCCGTCATACCGGTGTTATGTTCCCGGATTTTGCGTTCCTTACGCGGTTGGATGATTTATGGGACCCCCTTGACAGTTCGCTTTGAATAAAACTCCTCCAGCAAGGCCCAACCTTGGTTTTACCATTTGCCTACCTAAGCCTTTTTCCCTTGGGTTCTGCAGACTCAAGGGTCATCTTTATTTTAACCCCCCCGGGCCAGTGCTCCTTCGAGTGTTGGTCTGAAATGAGCAGCCTGCGGGGCCACCTCGGGGCAACTTGAGGGCTGGTTTTACTCGTAGCTTGACTTATCCGGTGTGCCCTGAGAACGAGGTACGTGCGACTCCTATCGGGATTTGTCGGCACATCGGGCGGCTTTGCTGGTCTTGTTTTACCATTGTCGAAATGTCTTGCGAACCGGGATTCCGAGGCTGATCGGGTCTTCCTGGGAGAAGGAATATCCTTCGTTGACCGTGAGAGCTTATCATGGGCTAAGTTGGGACACCCCTGCAGGGTATAATCTTTCGAAAGCCGTGCCTGTGGTTATGAGGCAGATGGGAATTTGTTAATGTCCGGTTGTAGATAACTTGACACCAGATCCGAATTAAAACGCATCAACCGCGTGTGTAGCCGTGATGGTCTCTTTTTGGCGGAGTCCGTGAAGTGAACACGGTTTTGGGTTATGTTTGACGTAAGTAGGAGTTCAGGATCACTTCTTGATCATTGCTAGCTTCACGGCCGTTCCGTTTGCTCTCTTCTCACTCTTATTTGCGTATGTTAGCCACCATATATGCTTAGAGCTTGCTGCTACTCCACCTCATTACCACTTCCTACCCATAAGCTTAAATAGTCTTGATCTCGCGGGTTTTGAGATTGCTGAGTCCTCGTGACTCACCAGATACTACCAACAGTTGCAGGTGCCGATGATACCAGTGCAGGTGATGCAACCGAGCTCGGATGGGAGCTCAACGAAGACCTTGGTCGTTGCTATGTTTCGTTTCATGTCGATCAGTAGTGGAGCCTAGTTGGGAGGATCGGGGATCTAGCAGTTGGGTTATCTTCTTTTCTTTTGGCTTCGTCCGTAGTCGGACTATGTGTGTACTCTGAATGATGTATGATTTATTATATGTTCATTGTGTGAAGTGGCGATTGTAAGCCAACTCTTTATCCCATTCTTGTTCATTACATGGGATTGTGTGAAGATGACCCTTCTTGCGACAAAACCACAATGCGGTTATGCCTCTAAGTCGTGCTTCGACACGTGGGAGATATAGCCACATTGTGGGTGTTACATTGCTGCACCTTGTTAACATTGCTACTTGCTACGTGTTACGAATTATCTTACTACAAAACTATCTGTCACCACCACTTTCAGTACTTGCAGAAAATACCTTGCTGAAAACTACTCGTCATTTCCTTCTGCTCCTTGTTGAGTTAGACACTCTTACTTATCAACAGGACTATGATTGATTCCCTATACCTGTGGGTCATCAAATGTCATCCAACACAAATATCCATTGTTGATCCAATGCCTACAATTTTCTCATATTGATCTTTGGTAAGTTACTATTGTTGCTGACGATGTTAAAATCACTACAAAACTGCTACTATTACTGTTACCATTACTACCAAAACTATCAAACTACTGTGCTACTAAACACTTTGCTACAAAGAAACAACTTTCTAGGTGTGGTTGAATTGACAACTCAATCGCTAAAGCTTATAAATATTCTTGGGCTAGTCTTGTGCCGAATCAATAAATTGGGTGAAATACTACCCTCAAAGACTGTCGTGATCCCCTATACTTGTGAGTTATCAAAACACGTACCTCGTCAGTCGTCTTGCTCATGCAGGTCGCGCCCCACCGCCAACCGTGACTTAGCCTTGCCCTCTCTATCTACAACTGTGTCATGCTGGTTACGGCATGGCCCATCGGCTCCACTCTGCTCTACCCACAAGGGCTGCCCCATCTGCTCCCATGATGCACCGATCTGGACCGCCATCGGCTGTCGCCTGCTCCTCCATGAGCTCGTCGGCCACCACTACTCCTCCTGTGGCCGCATCTCTCCTCAAGCGGTTACCTCTATCAAAGAGAGAGAGAGAATGAAGAGACCTGTTTGAGGAGGAAAACAAATGGTTTCATGTGGGGAGAGGCAACTGTAGGTGTCAAAACCAGTGGATCTCGGGTAGGGGGTCCTGAACTATGCGTCTAGGCGGATGGTAACAGGAGACAAGGGACACGATGTTTTTACCCAGGTTCGGGCCCTCTCGATGGAGGTAAAACCCTACTCCTGCTTGATTAATATTGATGATATGGGTAGTACAAGAGTGGATCTACCACGAGATCAGAGAGGCTAAACCCTAGAAGCTAGCCTATGGTATGATTGTTGTTCGTCCTACGGACTAAAACTCTCCGGTTTATATAGACACCGGAGAGGGCTAGGGTTACACGGAGTCGGTTACAATGGGAGGAGATCTTCATATCGTATCGCCAAGCTTGCCTTCCACGCCAAGGAAAGTCCCATCCGGACACGGGACGGAGTCTTCAATCTTGTATCTTCATAGTCCGAGAGTCCGGCCAAAGGTCATAGTCCGGCCATTCGGACACCCCCTAATCCAGGACTCCCTCAGTAGCCCCTGAACCAGGCTTCAATGACGACGAGTCCGGCGCGCAAATTGTCTTCGGCATTGCAAGATGGGTTCCTCCTCCGAATACTTCATAGAAGATGTTTGAACACAAGGATAGGGTCCGGCTCTGCAAAATAAGTTCCACATACCACCGTAGAGAGAATAATATTTACACCAATCTAATTTGCTGACGTATTTCGCCACGTGACATCACGCCACGTCCAGGCTTTTATTCGAATCGTTTTACTATTCCACCTCAGCCCGTTTAGCAAGGCGGTTTCCTTGGCACGTCTTGTCAAAGCAGAGATTGTGTCCCTTTATTCCGGGATTCTCATCAATACGAGCGTGGGTAACCCAACCGTGCCTTTGGTATGACTCCCTAATTGAAAGCGAGTCCCAAACGGTTACGGGGAGGGCTCTTGGTATTCAACTCCTTTATAAAGAGACCAAGGCTTGACTCCTTTCTTTTCAATCCAATCGAATCCGCCCCTCGCTTCGAGTTCCAACACCCAGAGCTCTAGTTTTAGGCGCTTCAGACCTTTAATGATGTCCGGCTCTGAGCTTAAAGGCCGGTGGATGCCTTCCTCCGTTACGGAAGAAGATGTGCGAAAGCTGAGAGATGCCAGGTATCTAACCAGCGAAATCTCGCATAGGCTGCCTTCCCAAGGGCGGGCCATTCCCACACCCCAGCACGGTGAGAGTGTGGTGTTCACATCTCACTTCCTTCGGGGGCTAGGCTTCCCGATTGATCCCTTCGTGAGGGGGCTTATGTTTTATTACGGGCTGGAGTTCCACGACTTAGCTCCGGAGTCCATCCTCCAAATCTCATCATTCATTGTCGTGTGTGAGGCCTTCCTCCATATTACTCCTCACTTCAGATTGTGGCTTAGAACCTTCAAGGTGGAACCGAAGATGATCGAGGGGCAGCACGTTGAGTGCAGAGGAGCTATAATAAGCAAGATGACCGACGCTCCATGGCTCGAGGGCACTTTTGAAGAGGAGTTCGGCTTATGGCAACGGGACTGGTTTTACATCACAGCCCCCAGGGGCACCACATGGGTGGCGCCACCTACTTTTCGCTCGAGTCACCCACCACAGCTAGCGTCATGGGTCAATGAAGGGCTTATCTGGGGGCCACCCAAAGACATGCCCTTGCTGCAGGACCGCATTCGAGATCTTCTAGAAAGAGATATCAATTTGACCGTAGTGGCGCAAGTTATGCTGATTCGCCGCACACTGCCCTGCAAACGTTGCCCTCTCCGCCTGTGGGAATTCAACCCGGAAGGAACGCGAGTCCTCCAACACTTTATGGGCACGACGCCCGTGGAGATGTACAAATTGTTCTTCGGATCACAAGCAAGGTGTCCGGATTTGTCCGAGGATGCAGGTCTGAGCTGCAATCGCCCGGACGCTCGAGTAAGTAGCTCCGTATTTGGACATGCCACCAGTGTTTCCATCATAAAATTACCCTTAACAGAGTTGTCCTTTGAACAGGAGTGGATAGTGAAGGCAAAGCTTATCAGGTGTCCAGCCCCCCTGCCCGAGACCACGCCGAATTCCATGCTAACCAGGATGCTGGAGGTCGTGCTTTTGGCAGAAGGCGAAAGGGGGAACCAAGGAGCTACCACCTCCGTGAAGGAGGCTGTTAAGAAGGGAAGAATCGAAAATTCCCCCGACCAGGGAAAGAAAAGGACTGCCTCTAAAGACCCAGAGGTGACGGCCTCAAAACGGGGGAAGAAATCTTCGCCAGAGGTTTCGGCACCGGAGAACGCCCCAGCCGAATTGCGCCCTCAAGGAGACCCGCTCTCCCCAGAGCCGTAAGAGAAGGGAGGGGTTCCATAATGAATGACATTCCTGTTTTATTTCTGAGGAAGATAACTGAAATATTACCTTGCAGTTCGGATCTCAAGCTTCTCAGCAGAGCTCATCTTCAGGGGATCTTCGTTCGGAGATGATAGAGAGCGAAACGCCTCCCCTTGTTGCACCGTCTCACGAGGCAAGCGACCCCGAGGTGTCGTCTCGGAGGGTTTTTCCAAGTCCGGACCCTAGAAAAGGTCGTCAAGCTAGTCCGGCACCCTCTGGTGCGCGGTCAGAGGGGCTGAAGGATCTGCTTGGGAGAGCGTCCATCTCAGAAAAGCACCGTATGTTGATGAATACGGTGATTGGAAGGATTTATCCGCGGAAAGCGAATTGTACGAGGCTGCCAGGAGTTTACTAACAGGCTTTGAGGTACCTAAAAAGGTGTACCTTTTGGTAGAGCCGCATATTAAATGCGCCCTGTATAAATAGTAGCCCCTGAGACTCTGTGTGTCGTCAAGAGTGACGGCGCGCAGAGGATCATAACCCCGGGTATAATATGTCACCTGTTTTATGAAGGTGGTGAGGCATTCGATGGCTAGCCGGACTGATGAATCTGCCGAGCTAAAGCGGCAACTTGACGTGGCGGATGCCGACATCGCGCTTGTGAATAAGCGGCTAGATGAGGCACAAGGTATGTTCCAAAGACATCTGATAAGAGGAGTTAGGTGCGCGTGCCTTATAAGATATGTGCTTGATGCAGATAGTGCTGCTGCCGTGGAGAACCTTCGGGCGGAACTTGACCGAGCCAAGGAACAAGCAAGGAAAAGTGATGTGGCTGCCGTGAAGGCGGCTGAAGAGCTAAAAGCCGAACTGGCTGCTCATTGCCAGAGCAAGAGAGTAATGGCCGAGATGGCTATAAAATTGAAGGATGCTGCTGACCGCTGTAAATTTCTTGAACAAGGAGATAAAGCGGCTCAGAAGGATCTTGAAAAGATCACTGCCGAGGCCAAGGATACTCGCTCTGCAATGAGAGCTATGAAGGAGGAGCTGCGTCAGGCCGGAGATATCACGGCTGGAAAGCCCTATATGCTGCGGATGAAGTTCGGAGACCCCAAGTATGCTCCTTTAGACTGGCAGTGGAGTGCGGAAAACACTTATCTAGATTTGGCAGCTAGTGCGGCAGACGCGACCGAACACTTCCGCGGCCGAGGTGACCATGGATTGGAAGAGCTTTTTTGGTCGTAGTTCCACAATCTAGAACGCCCACTTTCGGTATCCGACCGTTTGGCCGCCTGGGCGGAGCTGAACAGGTTATCCGGACTCGCCATGAGGTATGTTACAAGTTGTCTGTGGCCGGAGAAGCCGGAGCCGAAGAGTTATTTTGGCTTGGTGCAGCAGTTCCTTGGTTAGGTGCTGCATGCTGATGAAATGAAGAGGTCGGCGTGCATAGAGGGCGCACAGATGGCTCTTGCTCGTGTCAAAAGATACTGGGCGGATATGAAGGCCAGTGTTGTTGCATCCCGGGATTCGGACGAAAGCCGAGTACCTGCCAAGCACTACTTTGAGGAAGTTCTTCATGGCGCTCGTTTAATAGAGTCGCAGTGCTCGAAGGATGTTGTGTTCGAATAGCGTGTACTATTGTAAAACGAATATTTTGATAGGATATAAAGGCTTTTTATACTTGTGCTTGCAAGAATTGTGATGCCTACTGTGTGGCCATTTAGTGTATATGTGTATATAACCTGAAAGATGGCAGTCGTTGGCTTCAGCCCCCACGCATAGAATGCGGGGGTGTTCGCAAAAAAGGCGCCTTTTCACACTTAATCCAATGTCTTGGTCCTACAAAGGAGGTGATAGCACGGCGAACTAGGCAACCGGACTATAATGCTTTATCACTTTCACTTAGCCATAGGAGTTTGACATTAGGGCTACTCAATAGCCCCTAAAGGCACCGCGCTCGCCCGAATTCGGGGCGCGTGTGTGCCTAACCGGGAAGTAGTCCTTCGTTAATGCGGAGGAATCCTAAAGATTCCGAGAGTCATCGAGTGGTTGACCAGTCTCTCGCTATATCATGACAGTCAGTTTTCGGCTTTCTCTACTGAGGTGCTCGCCTGGCCGAACCGGGACACAATCGCAGTAGTTCTCCTGGTGCCGCGTTAGCCGATATAACGGAACGTAAGGCAGCAAAACACAGGAGCCGGGCAAACCCAACATTTGACCAAAGACATGATTCGGAGCTGATGCATATAAGGCCAAACTCGCGACACCGAACACTCCCTAAGGTATTCGGTCTTTATGAAGACGGGCCGAAATAGAGCCCTTGGTAAAAAAGCCCCTGGTGTCCAGGTACGTGCAAAATTGTGGCGTGGCCACATGCCAAGACACCAGCCTCCTCCTCGGTTATAGCGAAAACCGGGGGATGTTGTCAATAAGAGACAGTAAAAAAGGTTTACGCAGGGTCTTAATCTGAAAAGAATCCTTGAAACGGGTCCCTACTGCACGTCTGCGCCTGTGTCTCCGTTGTGCCGTATCCTGGACGGGCGTAGCATGATGTTCGTCTGGGAAAGAGAGGAACTTAGTAAAAAATAAGCGTGCGAAAAATCTATATTAAAATAAACAAAATATAGTTGGAGCAAGAATGGAGCCGTATTTCCTCCTAGCGTGAACACGCGGAGCCCCTTGTACAGGGTTATGCGGCTATTAAGCCTATGTATGTTTACGCCGGACTCGTCGAGCCACGTCCGGGATAGTAGGGCTGGATTAGTGTGCGGCTGTCCAGGCGGCCGCACCTTTACCCGAACTTTGGGGGTCAATTGATATTCCCCTTTAATGAGATGATGCCTCGTGGGCCGGGCATTTTAAGTGTAAGGGGTGCATAATGCGGTATTGCGTTAAAGCGGGCGAAAGCTTCACGTCCCAGTAGCGCTTGATGGCGACTTACGAATGGGGCGATGTGGAATGTTAGCTTTTCGCTTCAGAAGTTGTTGGGTGAGCCGAACGTGACTTCTAACGAAAGGGAACCCATACTCTGGGTATCTGGACCCGGCATGACTCCTTGAAAGGAAGTGTTTCCATGGCGTATTATAGCTGGGTTTACCCCTAGTTTGCGGATTGTGTCCTGATATAACAGGTTTAAGTCACTGCCGTCGTCCATAAGGACTTTTGTAAATTGGAGTCCGTCAATAATCGGATTCAAGACCAAGGCAGTCCAGCCTGCGTTCCGGGCTCCTCTGGAGTAATCCTGATGGTCAAAGGTGATTGGTTGTAACAACCAGTGGCGGTGCTCCTCTGGGGTTGGCCGTATGGCGCGTGTCTTTGTAAGCGCCATTCTGTTTTTCCCTTTTGTCATCTGAAGTGAATTTACTATTTTGACTTCTTGTGGGAACTTCTTTTGTTCTCCGGTATTCTGCTTGTGGGGTGCGTTATCATCCTCGCTTGGTGTCGAGCCCCTTGTGTTCGGCGTTGAGTTTGCCGGACTGCTTGAAGACCCAACAATCTCTGTGGGTATGGTTTGCAGGTCTCCCGGGAGTACTGTGGATTTGACATATTTTGTCCAGGATTTTGTTGAGGTTAGACAGCTCGTCCCTGTCATCTTTGGGTGGCGGCTTTTTCTGATTTTGCCGAGAGCTTTTGAATCCGGCGTTGACTGCCGTGCTCATCGGGTTGTTATCCTTGATTCGGCGTTGTTCTTTGTTACGGCGCGGTTTCCCGTTTCCATCTCTGAGCTTGGATGTGCTCGGGTCGCTGGTGCTGCTTCTTGCCAACTAGCTATCCTCTCCTGCGCAAAAGCGGGTCATGAGGCTTGTTAATGCGGCCATTGTTTTTGGCTTTTCTTGGCCGAGGTGTCTGGCGAGCCATTCATCTCGGACGCTATGTTTGAAAGCTGCTAGGGCCTCGGCGTCCAGACAGTCGACTATCTGATTCTTTTTAGTAAGGAATCTGTTCCAGAGTTTCCGGGCTGACTCTCCGGGCTGCTGAGTTATATGACTCAGATCATCTGCATCCGGAGGTCGGACATAGGTCCCTTGAAAATTTTCCCGGAAAGCATCCTCGAGCGCTTCCCAACTTCCCATGGTGTTTTCGGGAAGGCTTTTAAGCCAATGTCGGGCTGGCCCTTTGAGCTTAAGGGGTAAGTATTTTATGGCGTGGAGGTCATCTCCTCTGGCCATGTTTATGTGGAGGATATAATCCTCGATCCAGACTCCAGGGTCTGTTGTTCCGTCGTATGATTCTATGTTCACGGGCTTGAATCCCGCTGGAAATTCATGATCCAGCACCTCATCGGTAAAACATAGGGGATGTGCGGCGCCCCTGTATGTAGGTGTGCCGCGATGTTCGGATATTTTCTGCATTGCATTGCTCACTGGAGCTTGCTTTCTTGGCCCATAGATGGATCTGGTTGGGCCAGTTTTTTGATGCGAATTCTTGGACGGATCATGCGCCGTATTGAGTGCGGCGCCCTTTGTCGCTTGAGATTGATTGTGGGGTCGTCTATCCGACCTTGTGGCTTCCTTATTTTTTGACTGTGGGGGCTCTATGGCCTCTTCATCAAATTCTGGTAGTAGTTTCCGCTTTGGATAGCTCTTTGTGTGACGACTGTTGCCGTACTTGTGTGCGGTATTGAGTACTTTACCCCATCTGATCCTGAGTGCATCTTCTGCTATTTTGAGCCTCCGCTTCTGCTTTTTCAGGCTACATGCAGTGGCAACGAGCCTTTGGTGGAGGTTCTGATGTTCCAGCAATTTGTCCGGCGTGAGGTCGTCCGGGCTATTATCTTTCTCGGGGATGGGTTGTTCGGATTGTCCGCCCTGTTTGGACGGTTGCTCAATGGCGTGTTCGTCTTCCGTTGATTCGCCCTGCTCTATGGCTGGGTCTTTGTCGAGGTGGGGCTTGGTGTGGCGCTTACGCCGCCGCTTTGATTGTTTTTCAAGGGAGCGATCCCTGGTTGCGCCCTTTTGATCCTCGTTGTCATTTCTTTTAGGTGTGTCCACCATGTATACATCGTATGATGAGGTGACTTTCCAGTGCCCTATAGGTGCTGGTTCTTGGTCGTCTCCTTCATCGGCGTCCATAACATCGATGTCTTCGGAGTCGAAGTCGAGCATGTCGGTTAGATCGTCGACAGTGGCTACAAAGTGGGTGGTGGGTGGGTTTCGAGTTTCTTCATCATCCGCTTCCCAACCCTGCTGACCATAGTCCGGCCAGGGCTCTCCTGACAAAGAGAAAGACTTTAGTAAATCCAGGATATCACCAAAGGGCGAGTGCTGAAAGACGTCCGCGGCGGTGAACTCCATGACCGGAGCCCAATCGGGTTCGATCGGAAGGGGTGCGGAATATACGGAATCCGGAACGGAGTCCGGCACCTTGGAGTCACGGGCCTTGCAAAGGACTAGGCTGGTATTCGGCTCTATTGCCATAGAGATTGCAGCTCCCGGGGCGGCGTCCAACCGTCCCTCCCCAACTAGCGCAGTCGGCTCCGAGCTAATGATCGGAGCGGACACCTGAGCGGCACTCTGGGCGCTGTCCGGCGGCAGAGTTAGATCATGCCCACCAGGACAGTGCGGCACGCTCGTGTTGGAAATATGCCCTAGAGGTAATAATAAATTGGTTATTATTATATTTCCTTGTTCATGATAATCGTTTATTATTCATGCTATAATTGTATTGATAGGAAACTCAGATACATGTGTGGGTACATAGACAACACCATGTCCCTAGTAAGCCTCTAATTGACTAGCTTGTTGATCAATAGATGGTTACAATTTCCTGACCATGGACATTGGATGTCGTTGATAACGGGATCACATCATTAGGAGAATGATGTGATGGACAAGACCCAACCCTAAGCCTAGCAAAAAGATCATAGTTCGTATGCTAAAGCTTTTCTAATGTCAAGTATCATTTCCTTAGACCATGAGATTGTGCAACTCCCGGATACCGTAGGAATGCTTTGGGTGTACCAAACGTCACAACGTAACTGGGTGGCTATAAAGGTGCACTACAGGTATCTCCGAAAGTGTCTGTTGGGTTGGCACGAATCAAGACCGGGATTTGTCACTCCGTGTAAACGGAGAGGTATCTCTAGGCCCACTCGATAGGACATCATCATAATGTGCACGATGTGACCAAGGGGTTGATCATGGGATGATGTGTTATGGAACGAGTAAAGAGACTTGCCGGTAACGAGATTGAACAAGGTATCGGCATACCGACGGTCGAATCTCGGCCAAGTACAATAGCGCTAGACAAAGGGAATTGTATACGGGATCGATTGAGTCCTTGACATCGTAGTTCATCCGATGAGATCATAGTGGAACATGTGGGAGCCAACATGGGTATCCAAATCCCACTGTTGGTTATTGACCGGAGAACGTCTCGGTCATGTCTGCATGGTTCCGAACCCGTAGGGTCTACACACTTAAGGTTCGCTGACGCTAGGGTTATAAAGGAAGTTTGTATGTGGTTACCGAATGTTGTTCGGAGTCCCGGATGAGATTCCAGATGTCACGAGGAGTTCTGAAATGGTCCAGAGGTAAAGATTTATATATGGGAAGTCCTGTTTTGGTCACCGGAAAAGTTTTGGGTTTTATCGGTAACGTATCGGGACCACCGAGAGGGTCCCGGGGGTCCACCAAGTGGGGCCACCGGACCCAGGGGGCTGCATGGCCCAAGTGTGGGAGGGGACCATCCCCAGGTGGGCTGATGCTCTCCCCCACCAAGGCCCAAGGCGCCTAGGGCTTGGGGGAAACCCTAAAGGGGGGCGCCCCCTTGCCTTGGGGGGCAAGGAAACCCCCCTGGCCGCCGCCCCCTCCTCAGATTGGATCTGAGGGGGCCGGCCCCCCTCTCCCTTGCCCCTATATATATGTGGGGTTGGGAGGGCAGCCGCACCCAAGTTCTGGCGCAGCCCTCCCGCTCTCCCAAGTACTCCTCCTCTCCCATGGTGCTTGGCGAAGCCCTGCAGGATTGCCACGCTCCACCACCACCACGCTGTTGTGCTGCTGCTGGACGGAGTCTTCCTCAACCTCTCCCTCTCTCCTTGCTGGATCAAGGCATGGGAGACATCACCGGGCTGTACGTGTGTTGAACGCGGAGGTGCCGTCTGTTCGGCACTAGGATCTCTGGTGATTTGGATCACGATGAGTACGACTCCTTCAACCCCGTTCTCTTGAATGCTTCCGCTTAGCGATCTACAAGGTATGTAGATGCACTCTCCTTCCCCTCGTTGCTGGTTTCTCCATAGATAGATCTTGGTGACACGTAGGAAAATTTTGAATTTCTGTTACGTTCCCCAGCAGTGGCATCATGAGCTAGGTCTATTGTGTAGATTCTTTGCACGAGTAGAATACAAAGTAGTTGTGGGCGTTGATTTTGTTCAATATGCTTACCGTTACTAGTCCAATCTTGTTTCGACGGTATTGTGGGATGAAGCGGCCCGGACCGACCTTACACGTACACTTACGTGAGACAGGTTCCACCGACTGACATGCACTTGGTGCATAAGGTGGCTAGCAGGTGCCAGTCTCTCCCACTTTAGTCGGAACGGATTCGATGAAAAGGGTCCTTATGAAGGGTAAATAGCAATTGGCATATCACGTTGTGGTTTTGCGTAGGTAAGAAACGTTCTTGCTAGAAACCCATAGCAGCCACGTAAAACATGCAAACAACAATTAGAGGACGTCTAACTTGTTTTTGCAGGGTATGCTATGTGATGTGATATGGCCAAGAAGAATGTGATGAATATATGTGATGTATGAGATCGATCATGTTCTTGTAATAGGAATCACAACTTGCATGTCGATGAGTATGACAACCAGCAGGAGCCATAGGAGTTGTCTTTATTTATTGTATGACATGCGTGTCATTATACAACGCCATGTAATTACTTTACTTTATTGCTAACCCGTAGCCATAGTAGTAGAAGTAATAGTTGGCGAGACAACTTCATGAAGACATGATGATGGAGATCATGATGATGGAGATCATGGTGTCATGCCGGTGATGATGATGATCATGGAGCCCCGAAGATGGAGATCAAAAGGAGCAAAAATGATATTGGCCATATCATGTCACTATTTGATTGCATGTGATGTTTATCATGTTTATACATCTTATTTGCTTAGAATGACGATAGTAAATAAGGTCATCCCTCATTAAAATTTCAAGAAAGTGTTCCCCCTAACTGTGCACCATTGCGAAAGTTCGTCGTTTCGAAGCACCACGTGGTGATCGGGTGTGATAGATTCTTACATTCACATACAACGGGTGTAAGCCAGATTTACACACGCGAATCACTTAGGTTAACTTGACGAGCCTAGCATGTACAGACATGGCCTCGGAACACAAGAGACCGAAAGGTCGAGCATGAGTCGTATGGAGGATACGATCAACATGAAGATGTTCACCAATGATGACTAGTCCGTCTCACGTGATGATCGGACACGACCTAGTTGACTCGGATCATGTAATCACTTGGATGACTAGAGGGATGTCTATCTGAGTGGGAGTTCATTAGATGAACTTAATTATCCTGAACATAGTCAAAAGCCCTTTGCAAATTATGTCATAGCTCGCGCTTTAGTTCCACTGTTTAGATATGTTCCTAGAGAAAATATAGTTGAAAGTTGACAGTAGAAATTATGCGGACAGTAGAAAGCTTATGTCCTTAATGCACCGCTCAGTGTGCTGAACCCCAAAATGTCGTGTGTGGTTGTTGCGAACATCGGACATACACGTTTTGATAACTACGTGATAGTTCATTTAAACGGTTTAGAGTTGAGGCACCAAAGACGTTTTCGAAAACGTCACGGAACATATGAGATGTTTCGAGGGCTGAAATCGGGATTTCAGGCTCGTGCCCACGTGAAGAGGTATAAGACCTCCGACGATTTTCTTAGCCTGCAAACTAAGGGAGAAAAGCTCAATCGTTGAGCTTGTGCTCAGATTGTCTGAGTGCAACAATCACTTGAATCGAGTGGGAGTTGATCTTCCAGATGAGATAGTGATGTTTCTCCAAAGTCATTGCCACCAAGCTGCTAGAGCTTCATGATGAACTATAACATATCAGGGATAGATATGATGATCCTTGAGGTATTCATGATGTTTGACACCGCGAAAGTAGAAATCAAGAAGGAGCATCAATAGTTGATGGTTGGTGTCGGTGTAAAAACCGGCGGATCTCGGGTAGGGGGTCCTGAACTGTGCGTCTAGGCGGATGGTACAGGAGATAAGGGACACGATGTCTTACCCAGGTTCGGGCCCTCTTGATGGAGGTAAAACCCTACGTCCTGCTTGATTAATATTGATGATGTGTGTTACAAGAGTAGATCTACCACGAGATCAAGGAGGCTAAACCCTAGAAGCTAGCCTATGGTATGATTGTTGTTCGTCCTATGGACTAAAGCCATCCGGTTTATATAGACACCGGAGAGGGATAGGGTTACACAGAGTCGGTTACAATGGTAGGAAATCAACATATCCGTATCGCCAAGCTTGCCTTCCACACTAAGGAAAGTCCCATCCGGACACGGGACGAAGTCTTCAATCTTGTATCTTCATAGTCTTGGAGTCCGGCCGATGATGATAGTTCGGCTATCCGGACACCCCCTAGTCCGGAACTCCCTCAGTAGCCCCTGAACCAGGCTTCAATGACGACGAGTCCGGCGCGCATGTTGTCTTCGGCATTGCAAGGCAGGTTCTTCCTCCGAATAATTTATAGAAGATTGTGAACATCAGGATAGTGTCCGGCTCTGTAAAAATAAATTCCACGTACCACCGTAGAGAGAATAATATTACACAAGCTCAATCTGCTGACGTATTTTGTGGCGTGACGTCACACCATTACCAAGCCTTTACTCGAATTGTTTTTATTGTATCACCTCAGCGCATTTAGCGAGGCGGTTTCCTTGGCACGTCTTGTCGAAGCAGAGATCGTGTTCCCCTTATTCCGGGATTCCCATCAATACGGACGTGGGTAACCCAACCGCGCCATTGATTGTGACGCTTGGGGGATAAGCGAGTTTTACCAGGCTGGTGGGGACACATGTTTTTACCTGCGCCTTCTTCCTCCTTGGCTTATCCATCTCCGCGAACTCGAGCTCCAGCGCCCAAGTCCGCATTTCTCATCTCAACCTTCTCCAACTATGTCCGGAGCGGGAGGCAAGTGGATGGCCTCCTCCGTCACGGAGGGGCAGATCCAGAAGCTGCACGATGTCGGATATTTGTCCAGCGACATCGCGCACTGGCTCCCCGACGAGGGAGAGCTCATCCCCACCCCCAGGCCCCATGAGAGGGTAGTATCTCTTCCCCATTTCCTCCGCGGACTGGGCTTCCCACTTCATCCCTTTGTCCGGGGGCTCGTGTTCTACTACGGCCTAGATTTCCATGATCTGGCCCCGAATTTCATCCTCAACATCTCGGTGTTTATTGTCGTGTGCGAGGCCTTCCTCTGCATCCAGCCCCACTTCGGCTTGTGGCTCAAGACCTTCAATGTCAAGCCGAAGGTTGTGAAGGGCAGCCAAGCGGAGTGCGGAGGCGCCATGGTGGGCAGGATGTCCCACGTCACGTGGCTGGAGGGCACTTTCGTGGAAACCATTAAGGGGTGGCAATCGGGGTGGTTCTACATCACTGAGCCGTGTGACCCTGATTAGGCAGCGGCCCCCGAATTCAGATCCGGCATCCCTACACGGCTCACCTCCTGGAAAGAGAGTGGCCGGATCTGGGGGGATTCGGAGGAGCTGACCGGACTTCAAGCCTGTATCCAGAAGCTGGTGTACAAGAAGCTCAAGCTTATCAACGTAGTCAGGGTCATGCTCATCCGCCGGATTCTCCCGTGCCAACGACGGGGCTTCAACATGTGGGAGTTCGATCCGGCGCAGCACCAGACTCTGAGCGGGCTCTTCGACACTACGTACGAAGATGTCTGGAAGGTGCTGTTCAAGGGCGCCGAGGCTCCCGCATCCGCTACCGAAGATCGCGGATTCCGCTCGCAGCGTCCAGCTGACGAGGTAAGTGATTTTGCCACTTGTTTTCCATAGTTTGACTCTATACGGGATCTAAACTCCCTTTACCTTTGACAGGACTGGCTGGCGAAGGCCGAACGGACTATCTGTCCGGCCCCATTGCCAGAGGACCCAGCGGACGCCCGCCTAACGGGGCTGCTGGCTCTGGCACCCCACGTGGTGCCGGAGAAGAAGGCCACGGGGACTCGGAAGAGTTCCCGTTTTCAGGTGCTATCGGATGATGAATCCGAGGCCGACTCCTCCCACCAAGGCGAGGAGGAGAAGAAGAAAGCCTCTCCCCCAGCGGGGGGAGGGAAGAAAAGAAAGGCCTCCCCAACAAGGGAGGCCGAAGGGTCCAAGAAGGGAAAAACTCTTCCCCCGGACTGCTCCGCCAATGCTAGTGACGATGACGAGGACTGGCCTCCAAGGGCCAAGCCCCTGGCGAGATCGTAAGTATCCGGACTCCCGAATAACTTCAAGGTTTTTATTTTTCGCCACATAATGTCTTTCTAATGCCGCATACAACCCTGCAGTCCGCCTAAGGATGATCTTCCCGCTTCATCGAGCGGGTCCTTAGGTGCGTCGGATATGGATTCTCTTCCGACTGCCTCCACCCCCCGTGACGCGGACGATGCCGAGGTGGGATCCCAGGAAGGGACCCACCAGGAGGAGAGGGCCCCGGAGGTGTCGCAGGGCAACCTCCCGGACTTTGCACCAGACTCGGCCCCGGAACCCAAAGTGGCTCCGGAGTCCGACGAGCGACCCCTTCGTAAGAAGGGCAAGACCGTGACGCCAGCAGCCTCTGTCCAACCGAAGGCGTCGGATAGCTTGCTGGAGGCGCTCAATGGCACCTCCATCAAAGAGGAACACCGCACCGTTATGAGTGCGGTGATTCAGAAGGTGCAGCTTGCCAAGAGCGGGCTGACCGAAGCCTGCAGCAGCCTTCTAACAGGCTTTGAGGTAAGAATTTCAATATGTATAAAATGGTACCACATAGACAGTAGCTCCTGATGCTCGGTTCGGTGTTCGGAAAGAAAAGCCGGACTAAGGATCTAAAAAGATATACGCAGGAGTCATAATAAATATGTCAATATGTGATTGCAGGCTGTGCTGCTGACCTCTGTCGCACTGACTGCGGAGGTCAATACTTTGAAGGAAAACCTCGAGCGGTCCGAGAACGAGCTCGGCCGTGCCAAGAAGCAGCTCGAGGACAAGGAAGGTGAGTAACACCTTATTAAAATTGTACCTTACAGAAAAGGATTTTGGTTGCAAAAAGAATGACAAGGATAACGTGGGTATTGCAGGGGCCACTAACGAGGTGGCGACCCTAAAAGAGGAGGTGGTCGCGGCCGAACGCAATGCGGCCGCGGAGCGCACCGAGCGAGAGAAGCAGGAGGCGCGGGTGGCGGAGATACAGCAAGAGCTCCAAGATCTCGTGAAAAAACATGAGAGCCTGGAGCGTGACTCGAAGACTCGAGAGTCTGAGCTTGCAACGGCTCTTGAGAGTGCCAAAGCCGCTAAGGCCGAAGCCTACAAGGCCCTCCAGGAGATTGAGGCGGTGAAGAAAATAGCAGCGGGTAAGGCATTTTTCATGCAAAGTAAGCATGTGAGTGTTAATTACCTGTTGCTTACCCGAATTCGGAGCTCTCCAGGAGCGTTCGCAGATCTTCCTCGCAGCGTGTCCGATGCTGCCGCATTCTACCGGGCCGAGGAGGGGAGCTCGACGGAGAAGGTCTTCTGGTCTCAGTATGCTGAGGCCGGACATCCGGTGCCCCTTAGCGACCAGCTGAAGCAGCTGGTCGAGCTCCACAAGGCGGCCGAACAGGCCATGAAGGGCCTCATAGTTCGGCTGTGGCCTAAGGAGGCCATGCCTGGGAGCTACTTCGGCCTGGTGCGGCGGCTGGTGGATGCGTGCCCGTGGGTTGAAGTCATCAAGCACTCCGCCTGTATTGAGGGTGCCCGTCGGGCCCTTGCCCGCGCAAAGGTGCACTGGGGCAAGATGGATGCCCAGAAGCTTGTGACGGACCCGCCACCAGAGGGCAAGGAGCATCGCACGCCCGAGATGTATTATAAGAGTGTGCTGAAGGGCGCCCGCACTATTGCGGGGGAGTGCTCCAAAGATGTAATTTTTGAGTAGACTCGCATTTTGTTATCCTGTGCGCTGAAAACTTAGTTCATATGCGCTAAGCAACACTTGTTAATTTAAAATATTACCTTCTGTGCGGCTGTTTATCAAATCTGAGAGATGGCAAGTCGTCGGCTTCAGCCCCCATGCCACGAGTGCTGGGGTGTTCGGGATAAACTTGAGCACTCTTGTTCCCATTTTTGGGTCCATCTAGGGAGGCGCTCAACACAGCGAACAAGGCAACCGGACTTATAATGCTTGAACACTCTCACTTAGCCATAGAATTCTATAATTTTAAATTTCGGCGAAGCCCCTAGTCTTCGGAAGGCCGAATTTGGGGCGCTATCCACGCCTGGGCCGGACAAGATCCGGCTCCTCGCTCTAAGCGGCATAAGTCTTTAAGGACTCGCAAAAACCTCTCGAACAGTGACCGGCTCTCGCCTCATCATGATGGTCAGTTTTAGCTTTCTCCACTGAGGCGTTAACCCAGCTCAACTGGGGCGCAATCGCAGTGGTTCTCCCAGTGCTACCTTAGCCGATACAACGGAACGTAAGGTACCAAAACAAGGGAGCCGGGCAAACCCAACTATTGACCCAAGACATGATTCGGAGCCGATGCATATAATGCTATAAGTTCGGGGTGCCGTACTTGTGAAAGTGTTCGGACTTATCACACCATGATGCGGGAAACATAAGCCCCTGGTGTGTTTTAACCGTACCAAAGTGTACAGATGCGACATGTCGTAAATGAACATATGTATGAAAAAGAAATGCACTTATGAGCAAAAAGGTGCTACATTGTTTTATTCAATAAGTGCTGCTATGAATGCAGAACGATACAAATAGTGCGATAAGCAAGGGATGGGACTGTTAAACATGTCCCCCTCCAGGGGTAGGCTGCGGATTGGTGTATAAAAATGCTCGTAATGGAGACCACCTGTATATTCGTTGTAGCCTTTATCCTTCCCTGGCTGTTGCATCGTGAGTTCGGCAGGTCTGCTGCCGGACAGGGCCTCTAACGAACGGAGTCCTGTGGGTAAAAAATAAAAGGTAAAAAGAAAAAAAGAACGACACACTTGAGAGCCCCTGGTGTGGTTGAGCCGCAGTCTGGGCTTATCGTGGTCGTGCCCCTCTCCCCATGCCCATGGTATCTTCAGAGTGTAATGGTGTACGCGAAGGACCTGTTTTGACGTTTTGTAGGGGCTAGGGTTGGGGCCGCACTGCTACACGTGCTCGGAACATGCCAGATGGTCTTGTTGTAGGTTACTCCGGGTGCGCTTAGCTATGTCCGGCCGCTTAACGGCCGGACTCGAGAATTGCCTTAAGAGGCTGCATTGTACTTCTACCGCGAGAGCCGCTATATGTTCCTCCGTTCGGAGAGAACGTTCAGTGTTTCCGTTGACCGTGATGACTCCTCGAGGGCCTGGCATCTTGAGCTTGAGGTATGCATAGTGCGGCACCGTGTTGAACTTTACAAACGCGGTACGTTCGAGCAAGGCATGATAGCCGCTGCGGAACGGGACTATGTCAAAGATTAACTCCTCGCTTCGGAAGTTATCCGTGGATCCGAAGACCACTTCCAGTGTAACTGAGCCTGTACAATTGGCTTCTACACCTGGTATGACGCCTTTAAAGGTCGTCTTGGTAGGTTTAATCCTTGAGGGGTCTATGCCCATTTTGCTCACTGTATCCTGATAGAGCAGGTTCAGGCT
This sequence comes from Triticum aestivum, assembly GCF_018294505.1. Lineage (NCBI taxonomy): Eukaryota > Viridiplantae > Streptophyta > Magnoliopsida > Poales > Poaceae > Triticum > Triticum aestivum. The sequence continues at coordinate 462,257,146 of NC_057807.1, read as the reverse complement.
GCTGCCGCCGTCCATCAAGACTCTGGTGAGGTGAAATCCATCGACGATTGGGTCTAAGACCAATGCGGCGAATCCGCCGTGGCGGATGCTGGTGGGGTGGTCCCTTCGGTCAAAAGTGATCGGGCAGGAGGACCATGGATTGAACTTCGGGGCGACTAGCTCCATCGCGTATACATCCCTGAGTGCATGCTTCCGCTCCCTTTTGGGTATGTGCGTTGCGTATATCATGTTCACCGTCCGCACCTGTGGGGGGAAACCCTTCTGTCCTCTATTGTTCGGCGGTCGGGTCTCTTCCTCCTCATTGCTAGCAGCCCCTTGTCATTGTTTTCGGCAATTAACTTGCCTGCCTGCTTGAATACCCAACAGTCCCTGTTGGTGTGGTTGGCTGGTTTTTCAGGGGTGCCATGTATCTGGCACGAGCGGTCGAGTATTCGGTCCAAATTGGACGGACCCAGAGTAGTTCTTTTGAATGGCTTTTTCCGCTGACCGGGTTTAGAGCCTCTGAATCCGGCATTGACTGTCGTATCCTCACTATTGTCGCCGTTGATGCGGCGCTTGTTTTTGTTATGACACGACCTGCCATTTCGGTCCTTGGAATCCGGACTGCCGGAATTTTTGCTGAGGTTGTTGCTACGTGCTAGCCAACTATCCTCACCCACGTAGAAGCGGGTCATGAGTGATGTGAGGGCTGCCATGGATTTCGGCTTTTCCTGTCCCAGGTGCCGGGCAAGCCACTCGTCGCGGATGTTATGCTTGAAGGCCGCGAGGGCCTCCGCATCCGGACAGTCGACGATTTGGTTTTTCTTGGTTAAGAACCGTGTCCAGAATTGTCTGGCCGATTCGTTTGGCTGCTGAATTATGTGGCTTAGGTCATCAGCGTCTGGTGGTCGCACATATGTGCCTTGGAAGTTATCGAGGAATGCGGCTTCCAGGTCTTCCCAACTCCCAATTGACTCTGCTAGCAAGTTGTTAAGCCAATGCCGGGCTGGTCCTTTAAGCTTGAGGGGGAGATATTTGATGGCGTGAAGATCGTCACCGCGGGCCATGTGGATGTGAAGAAGATAGTCTTCGATCCAAACCGCGGGGTCTGTTGTGCCATCGTAAGATTCGATATTCACGGGTTTAAACCCTTCGGGGATTTGATGATCCATTACTTCATCTGTGAAGCATAGTGGGTGTGCGGCGCCTCTGTACTGGGCGATATCACGACGGAGCTCAAAAGAACTTTGTCTGTTTTGTTCGACCCGGCCAGACTTACTATGTCCGGCGCGACGGCTGTCGTCACGTACCGTAGGGTGCCCACGCGATTCATAGATCGATCTTGATTGTCTTGCCTTATCCTCCAATATATCTCGCAAGTCCGGAGCGTTCCCCTGTGGCCTTGTGCTTTTCGAGCGATGCCGGGGTACGGGTCTAGTGAAGGGCCTAGAGGCCTCTCTGTCGTGACCGCGAGGTGGTCGGTCAGCCGTATTGTCTCCTGGTGATGCGGGTTCATACGCTTCCTCCTCTAATCGGGGGAGCGGCTTGCGTTTAGGGTAGCTTTTGGAGGGGCGTTCGAGCTCATGCTCTTCGGCCGCGAGGACTTTAGTCCATCTGTCGGCTAGCAGATCTTGATCAGCTCTAAGCTGTTGCTGCTTTTTCATGAGGCTGTTCGCCGTGGCCATAAGCCTGCGTTTAAAACGCTCTTGTTCGATGGGATCCTCAGGCACGATGAATTCATCATCGTCGAGGCTTGCCTCGTCTCCGGAGGGAGGCATATAATCCTCTACCTTTTCTTCTGCCGCTCTCTCATGAGGGATGGCGTCTCCGTCCTCCTGCGCTGCATCTTGCTGGAGTGGGTTGTCTTCGGCACTGTCCGGTTTATTATTATCTCCGGTGCCGGAGTCTTCATTCTTGCTGTGGCGGGATTTAGAGCGGCGCCGCTGACGCCGGCGCTTGGGCTGCTTCTTGGAGGGGTCATCCTCCGCTGTTTCTTCGCCATTCCCATCCTTTGGGATATCCACCATGTATATGTCATATGATGAGGTGGCTTTCCAGTGCCCAGTAGGCGCTGGTTCTTGATCGTCTCCGGCATCTTCGTCCATACCGTCGATGTCTTCGGAGTCGTAGTCTAGCATGTCGGTTAGATCGTCAACAGCGGCTACCAAGTGGGTGGTGGGTGGGCTTTGAATTTCTTCGTCGTCCGCATCCCAACCGCCCTGACCGCAGTCCAGCCAGGGCTCTCCTGATAACGAGAGATACTTTAGCGAACTCAAGATGTCGCCAAAAGGTGAGAGTTGAAAGATGTCTGCTGCGGTGAACTCCATGATCGGCGCCCAATCGGATTCGATCGGAGGGGGCGCGGGAGGTTCGGAGTCCGGCGAGGAGTCCGGCACCTCGGAGTCACGAGCTTTATGATGGACAAGGTCAGTGTTCGGATCTATCGCCATAGAGGTGGCAGCCCCCAAGGCGGTGTCTAGCCATCCGTCCTTGATCTGCGTAGCCGGCTCCGAATTGAAGATCGGAGCGGGTTCGAGTGCGGCCTCCAGGGTACTATCCGGCTGCAGAGCTAAATCATGCTCGCCGTGACAGTGCGGCACGCTCGGCTGTGGCTCGAATCCATCGAAGATCAAGTCCCCGCGGATGTCCGCCATGAAGTTTAAACTTCCAAATCTGACCTGACGGCCAGGGGCGTAGCCTTCGATCTGCTCCAGACGGCCAAGCGAATTGGCCCGCAGTGCGAAGCCGCCGAATACGAAGATCTGTCCGGGGAGAAAGGTCTCACCCTGGACTGCGTCGTTGAAGATGGTCGAAGAAGCCATCGAGCCTATCGGTGACGACACAGAGGAACTCTCAATGAAAGCACCAATGTCGGTGTCAAAACCGGCGGATCTCGGGTAGGGGGTCCCGAAATGTGCGTCTAGGCGGATGGTAACAGGAGACAAGGGACACGATGTTTTACCCAGGTTCGGGCCCTCTTGATGGAGGTAAAACCCTACGTCCTGCTTGATTAATATTGATGATGTGTGTTACAAGAGTAGATCTACCACGAGATCAAGGAGGCTAAACCCTAGAAGCTAGCCTATGGTATGATTGTTGTTCATCCTATGAACTAAAGCCATCCGGTTTATATAGACACCGGAGAGGGCTAGGGTTACACAGAGTCGGTTACAATGGTAGGAAATCTACATATCCGTATTGCCAAGCTTGCCTTCCACGCCAAGGAAAGTCCCATCCGGACACGGGACGAAGTCTTCAATCTTGTATCTTCATAGTCTTGGAGTCCGGCCGATGATGATAGTTTGGCTATCCGGACACCCCCTAGTCCGGAACTCCCTCAGTTGGTGAAACCACTAGTTTCAAGAAGGGCAAGGGCAAGAAGGGATACTTCATGAAACGGCAAATCAGCTGCTACTCCAGTGAAGAAACCCAAGGTTGAACCTAAACCCGAGACTAAGTGCTTCTGTAATAAGGGGAACAGCCACTGGAGCAGGATTACCCTAGATACTTGGTAGATGAGAAGGCTGGCAAGGTCGATTGAAGTATATTGGATATACATTATGTTAATGTGTACTTTACTAGTACTCCTAGTAGCACCAGGGTATTGGTCGGTTGCTAAGTGTTAGTAACTCAAAATAAAAGCTACGGAATAAACGAAGACTAGCTAAAGGTGAGCTGACGATATGTGTTGGAAGTGTTTCCAAGGTTGATGTGATCAAACATCGCACGCTCCCTCTACTATCAAGATTAGTATTAAACCTGAATAATTGTCATCTGGTGTTTGCGTTGAGCATAGACATGATTGGATTGTGTCTATTGCAATACGGTTATTCATTTAAGGAGAATAATGGTTACTCTGTTTATTTGAATAATACCTTCAATGGTATTGCACCTAAAAGGAATGGTTTATTGAATCTCGATCGTAGTGATAAACATTTTCATGCCAAAATATATAAGATAGTAATGATAGTACCACTTACTTGTGGCACTGCCATGTAAGTCATATTGGTGTAAAACGCATGAAGAAGCTCCATGTTGATGGATCTTTGGACTCACTCATTTTTGAAAAGTTTGAGACATGCGAACCATGTCTATTGGTGTATACGCATGAAGAAACTCCATGCAGATGGATCATTTGGACTCACTTGATTTTGAATCACTTGAGATATGCAAATCATACCACATGGGCAAGATGACTGAAAAGCCTCGGTTTCAGTAAGATGGAACAAGATAGCAACTTGTTGGAAGTAACACATTTTGATGTGTGCAGTCCAATGAGTGCTGAGGCATGCAGTGAATATCATTATGTTCTGACTTCACAGATGATTCGAGTTGATGTTGAGTATATTTACTTGATGAAACACAAGTCTAAATTATTGAATGGTTCAAGTAATTTCAGAGTGAAGTTGAAGATCATCGTGACAAGAGGATAAAATGTCTATGATATGATCATAGAGATGGGTATCTAAGTTACGAGCTTTGGCACGCAATTAAGACATTGTGGAAATTGTTTCACAATTAATACCGCCTGGAACACCATAGTGTGATGGTGTGTCTGAACATCATAGTTGCACCCTATTGGATATGGTGCGTACCATGATGTCTCTTATCGAACTACTAATATCATTCATGGGTTAGGCATTAGATACAGCCGCACTCATTTTAATAGGGCACCACGTAATTCCGTTGAGACGACACTGTTTGAACTATGGTTTGGAGAAACCTAAGTTGTCGTTTCTTAAAAGTTTGGGGCTGCGACGCTTATGTGAAAAAGTTTCAGGCTAATAAGCTCGAACCCAAAGCGGATAAAAATACATCTTCATAGGACACCCAAAAACATTTGGGTATACCTCCTATCTTAGATCCAGAAGCAAAAGTAATTGTTTCTTGAATCGGGACCTTTCTCGAGGAAAGGTTTGTCTCGAGAATTGAGTGGGAGGATGGTGGAGACTTGATGAGGTTATTGAACCGTCACTTAAACAAGTGTGTAGCAGGGCACAGGAAGTTGTTCCTATGGCGCCTACACCAATTGAAGTAGAAGCTTATGATAGTGATCATGAAGTTTCGGATCAAGTCACTACCGTACCTCGTAGGGTGACAAGGATGCTTACTACTTCAGAGTGGTACAGTAATCCTGTCTTGAAGGTCATGTTGCTAGACAAAAATGAATCTACGAGCTATGGAGAAGCGATGGTGGGCCCAAATTCTGACAAATGGTTAGAAACCATGAAATCCGAGATAGATCCATGTATCAGAACAAAGCATGGACTTTGGTGGACTTGCCCGATGATCGGCAAGCCATTGAGATAAATGGATCTTTAAGAAGAAGACAGACATGGACGGTAATGTCACCGTCTATGAAGCTCGACTTGTGGCGAAGAGTTTTTCACAAGTTCAAGGAGTTGACTACGATGAGATTTTCTCATCCGTAGCGATGCTTAAGTCCGTCGGAATCATGTTAGCATTAGCTGCATTTATGAAATCTGGCAGATGGATGTCAAAACGAGTTTCCTTACCGGTTTTCGTAAGGAAAGGTTGTATGTGATACAATCAGAAAGGTTTTGTCGATCATAAGGATGCTAAAAGGTATGCTAGCTCCAGCGATCCTTCCATGGACTGGAGTAAGCATCTCGGAGTTGGAATATGCACTTTGATAAGATGATCAAAGATTTTGGGTTTATACAAAGTTTATGAGAAACTTGTATTTCCAAAGAAGTGAGTGGGAGCACTATAGAATTTCTGATGAGTATATGTTGTTGACATATTGTTGATCAGAAATGATGTAGAATTTCTGGAATGCATATAGGGTTATTTGAAAAGTTTTTTTCAATGGAAAACCTGGATTAAGCTACTTGAACATTGAGCATCAAGATCTATGAGGATAGATCAAAAACGCTAAATGGTACTTTCAAATGAGCACATACCTTGACATGATCTTGAAGGTGTTCAAGATGGATCAGTCAGAGAAGGAGTTCTTGCCTGAGTTGTAAGGTATGAAGTTAAGAGTTAAAGCTCGACCACGGCAAAAGAGAGAGAAAGGACGAATGTCATCCCCTATGCTTCAGACATAGGCTCTATAGTATGCTATACTGTGTACCGCACCGGAAGTGTGCCTTGCCATGAGTCAGTCAAGGGGTACAAGAATGATCTAGGAATGGATCATTGGACAGTGGTCAAAATTGTCCTTGGAGTAAATAAGGACATGTTTCTCGATTATGGAGGTGATAAAGAGTTCGGCGTAAAGGGTTACGTCGATGCAAGCTTTAACACCTATCCGAATGACTCTGAGTAGCAAACCGGATACGTATAGTGGAGCAACCATTTGGAATAGCTCCGAGTGGAGCGTGGAAGCAGCATTTACAATATGACATAGAGAATTGCGAAGTACATACGGATCTGAATATTGCAGACCCGTTGACTAAAAGTCTCTCACAAGCAAAACATGATCAAACCCCAGAACTCATTGAGACTTAATCACATGGTGATGTGAACTAGTTTAGACACTAGTAAACTCTTTGGATGTTGGTCACATGGCGATGTAACCTATCAGTGTTAATCACATAGCGATGTGAACTAGATTATTGACTCTAGTGCAAGTGGGAGACTGTTGGAAATATGCCCTAGAGGCAATAATAAATTGGTTATTATTATATTTCCTTGTTCATGATAATCGTTTATTATCCATGCTATAATTGTATTGATAGGAAACTCAGATACATGTGTGGGTACATAGACAACACCATGTCCCTAGTAAGCCTCTAATTGACTAGCTCGTTGATCAATAGATGGTTATGGTTTCCTAACCATGGACATTGGATGTCGTTGATAACGGGATCACATCATTAGGAGAATGATGTGATGGACAAGACCCAACCCTAAGCCTAGCACAAAGATCGTAGTTCGTATGCTAAAGCTTTTCTAATGTCAAGTATCATTTCCTTAGACCATGAGATTGTGCAACTCCCGGATACCGTAGGAATGCTTTGGGTGTACCAAACGTCACAACGTAACTGGGTGGCTATAAAGGTGCACTACAGGTATCTCCGAAAGTGTCTGTTGGGTTGGCAAGAATCAAGACTGGGATTTGTCACTCCGTGTAAACGGAGAGGTATCTCTGGGCCCACTCAGTAGGACATCATCATAATGTGCACAATGTGACCAAGGGGTTGATCACGGGATGATGTGTTACGGAATGAGTAAAGAGACTTGCCGGTAATGAGATTGAACAAGGTATCGGCATACCGACGATCGAATCTCGGGCAAGTACAATACCGCTAGACAAAGGGAATTGTATACGGGATCGATTGAGTCCTTGACATCGTGGTTCATCCGATGAGATCATCGTGGAACATGTGGGAGCCAACATGGGTATCCAGATCCCGCTGTTGGTTATTGACCGGAGAACGTCCCGGTCATGTCTGCATGGTTCCCGAACCCGTAGGGTCTACACACTTAAGGTTCGATGACACTAGGGTTATAAAAGAAGTTTGTATGTGGTTACCAAATGTTGTTCGGAGTCCCGGATGAGATCCCGGACGTCACGAGGAGTTCCGGAATGGTCCGGAGGTAAAGATTTATATATGGGAAGTCCTGTTTTGGTCACCGGAAAAGTTTCGGGTTTTATCGGTAACGTACCGGGACCACCGGGAGGGTCCCGAAGGTCCACCAAGTGGGGCCACCGGCTCCAGGGGGCTGCATGGGCCAAGTGTGGGAGGGGACCAGCCCCAGGTGGGCTGGTGCGCCCTCCCCCCCCCCCCCCCCACCAAGGCCCAAGGCGCCTAGGGCTTGGGGGAAACCCTAAAGGGGGGCGCCCCCTTGCCTTGGGGGGCAAGGCAACCCCCCTGGCCGCCGCCCCCTCCTCAGATTGGATCTGAGGGGGCCGGCCCCCCTCTCCCTTGCCCCTATATATATGGGGGGGTGGGACGGCAGCCGCACCCAAGTTCTGGCGCTGCCCTCCCCCTCTCCCAAGTACTCCTCCTCTCCCATGGTGCTTGGCGAAGCCCTGCAGGATTGCCACGCTCCTCCACCACCACCACGCCATTGTGCTGCTGCTGGACGGAGTCTTCCTCAACCTCTCCCTCTCTCCTTGCTAGATCAAGGCATGGGAGATGTCACCGGGCTGTACGTGTGTTGAACGCGGAGGTGCCATCTGTTCGGCACTAGGATCTCCGGTGATTTGGATCACGACGAGTACGACTCCTTCAACCCCGTTCTCTTGAACGCTTCCGCTTAGCGATCTACAAGGGTATGTAGATGCACTCTCCTTCCCCTCATTGCTGGTTTCCCCATAGATAGATCTTGGTGACACGTAGGAAAATTTTGAATTTCTGTTATGTTCCCCAACAGCTCGACCGTGGCTGGAATCCGTCGAAGATCAAGTCCCCGCGGATGTCGGCCGTGTAATTTAAGCTTCCAAACTTGACCTGATGGCCAGGGGCATAGCTTTCAATCTGCTCCAAATGGCCAAGCGAGTTGGCCCGCAGTGCGAAGCCGCCGAATAAGAAGATCTGTCCGGGGAGAAAGGTCTCACCCTGGACCGCGTCGTGGTTGATGATCGAAGAAGCCATCGGGCCTAAAGGTGACGACACAGAGGAACTCTCAATGAAAGCACCAATGTCGGTGTCAAAACCGGCGGATCTCAGGTAAGGGGTCCCGAACTGTGCGTCTAGGCGGATGGTAACAGGAGACAAGGGACACGATGTTTTTACCCAGGTTCGGGCCCTCTCGATGGAGGTAAAACCCTACTCCTACTTGATTAATATTGATCATATGGGTAGTACAAGAGTGGATCTACCACGAGATGAGAGAGGCTAAACCCTAGAAGCTAGCCTATGGTATGATTGTTGTTCGTCCTACGGACTAAAACTCTCCGGTTTATATAGACACCGGAGAGGGCTAGGGTTACACAGAGTCGGTTACAATGGGAGGAGATCTTCATATCGTATCGCCAAGATTGCCTTCCACGCCAAGGAAAGTCCCATCCGGACACGGGACGGAGTCTTCAATCTTGTATCTTCATAGTCCGGGAGTCCGGCCAAAGGTCATAGTCCGGCCATCCGGACACCCCCTAATCCAGGACTCCCTCAGCAACTACGAAGCTTCATGGAAATTTGCTCTACCTCGCTGGTTTTAATTAGCAACGACATGGACCAATAGCATGGAGCGACTAAGACAAAATCAGAAATTGGTGAGCAAACAGTGCATCTGCCAACGTGGCATAGGCGAGGAGGTGCCATTGCCCGACAGCTTATTGTGCTTGATATATATGATACCACACAATCCTGAATACTCCTTTTGGTCCACCTCTCATTTTCATTAGATAAGTTAATCGATAAACTCTTAATGAAAGCAATTAAAAAAGCAACCAGAATATGTCCCACATAGCAATTGGAACATGCCCCCACATATTTCTACAATCCGGCCACATGAATATACATGAACATTGTTCATTTCAGTTTTAGTGCCGACCAGTATTCCAAGTTTCTTGACCTTGCTGCAGTCAGAAAAAGTACTTGACCAACTTCTTGAAGATGATGCACACCTTCTCCATATTTCCCAATGTAATGGACGTCTTCTCTGCCAAATTTCCTGCCCCCTCAACCTTCTCTCTGAAGTTGTATGCTTTTACCTTTGCATAGATCAGATTCCCCTTCTCAGACAACCTGTATGTCTTCTCAACCTTCTTACATTCCACCACAAGCCACATGCCCTTATCCAACATGAATGTATGTGCTTTCATCCCCTTCGCTGGCAGGTTGCGCACTTTACCTGCATCGTGACATTCCACCACAAGCCACACTCCCTTTTTCAACATGAATGAACATGCTTTCATCCCCTTCTCTGTTAGGTTTTACACTTCTACTGCGCTGCGACATTCCACCACCAGCATCTTGCATTTCACTAGCAACTCCACTCCTATGTGGCATATGGACCTCATACCTCCTTCCAATACATGCATCCGTAATTTTTCTAACATGTTGATTCTTACCTTTGTCTGCATTTTGATTGCTAGATACATTGCCCCTTTCCTTGCACTCTCCACCACCATTAACCACATATTGGAGTTTTTAGTACTTGAGGGGATGGCTCTGTAGCTGAAGGAGGCCTGGTTGCTGACAATACTGCATTGCAGGTGGGGGCGCTCGTTTCCTTCCAGGCCCATCGCCGTCCAGGGCCATTTTAAACTAATTGTGGACACGAGGCGTAGTAAAATACATATTTTTATAATAAAATTTTATACTTATTTAAACTAGTTGTATGGTGCTATAAATTTAATTCGTACAATTTTCTATTACTTAGCTAGTATAGTTAACAACATAATTTTTGCTTAATAATACTAATGTCGTTCTCTATTTGTTATGCAGTTTTAACATATGTCAATAAATTTATCTCTCTAAAATTTAAATTATATGATATAACAAAAAATACAATGAATCAATTTTCAAAAATTGTATTAACTATGTGTGTGTATGTGTGTTTCATATATATTGATATCATTAAATATCATGAAAGAGATTTATAAAGCATACAATCTAACAAAAATATTATAGTGGTCTCTAGTGTATTATTAGGTAAGCTTATATAAACTTCTAGGGTATGTCAAATGTGTCTTGCAGTTTGCGTTCATTAATAAATTAACAACATGTGCATGATTTGTACTTGTACTTCGAATAACACAAATATTGTAATCATCAAACAACATAAAAAATTGTAGACTACTTTTGCACACATATGATTTGATACTTTATATGCTCATTTGGAATGTTATAGTTTAGTTTGATGTGTACTAGAACTTCCGTTAGTTTCTCAAATAAAAATTTGTGAATTAATTTAAACATAGAAATGTAGTTAACATATATTTTGTTGTGCAAACTGAGCCTTGTGGTGGAACCAACCTGCCAGGGTGTCAATCCTACACCTAGCACTAGTGCTTGCATTTTCCTGTATTTATTTCAGAATTTCTAGTAATGTTCGTTCAGCGAGGGGAGACATTTCCATTGACTATGAGGCACCTGTAGTGACTTCGACAACCTCAAGATGATGTATCGGCTTAGTATCTCGAAGGTGCTCATAGGGTAGAGATGCGTGTGTATGTTCATAAGGATGAGTGTTTGTGAGCATCTCTTATTGTACTGTGTTAAAAACATATATTTCAAATGTATGGCAATCAGTGAGAGACCATCGGCCAAATTAAGTTTAGCTTCACCTATTAGATTGGTTTGTTCCCACATAGTATACACTATGGGCGTGTTTAGTTTCCTGGGTTGCACCTCGCTCACACCCACCGTGCAATTTCTGAATGTTTGATATCCTGCATGACAAATTGGGCCTAGCCCGACAGATGCAAAATGAGGCTCCCAGTCAGGCTGAGGGGAAATGCAAGTTTCGGCCGTTTCCCCGAGCCCACATCCGCACAGCACCCGCGCGTGCCAAAGCGGCTATGTGCTCTCTCCCAATCGGCTCACACCCTCTCATTTGTGCTGCTCGCCTTGCTCCTCTCCTCTCTCATGTGGCACTGGATCTCGTTGCCCCGTCGCCTCTATGCACGTCACCGACGCACCTCCTCGCTGTTACACATGTAGACCTCTCCTCCCCTCCTCTCCCACCTGTCCCCATCCATCTCGAATCCCCTCCATCCCCGTTTCTTTGCTGCCGTGTTGCTTCTTCTGCAGATGTAGATGGGTGAGCGGATGGATCGGCAGCCTCCTCTGGCCATGGACGAGAATGAAGGCGAGGTGAGGATCAGAGATGTTCGCCGAGCGTTGCGTGTGGATAGATCCCAACACTCCTCATCCCAACGCCCCATATGGATTAGAGATATATAAGCTGAGATATATCCCCAACCTCCTTTCCCCCTAAGGATTTGAGATGGTTTGACTATAGTATGGACTGATTGTGTGGATTTTAATGGAGTATCGATGCTCTTTTTCCATGTGAGCCAGATTGTGTGGAGTATCAATGCTTGTTTGTTAAACTGTCATACGCACTGTTATTGGACTTTTATTGTACTGGGTAATTATTTGTGTGCACTGATGACCCACAAGTATAGGGGATCTATCATAGTCCTTTCGATAAGTAAATGTGTCGAACCTAACGAGGAGCAGAAGGAAATGACAAGCGGTTTTCAGCAAGGTATCCTCTGCAAGCACTGAAATTATCGGTAACAGATAGTTGTGTGATAAGATAATTTGTAACGGGTAACAAGTAACAAAAGTAAACAAGGTGCAGCAAGGTGGCCCAATCCTTTTTGTAGCAAAGGACAAGCATGGACGAACCCTTATATAAAGCAAAGCGCTCCCAAGGACACATGGGAATTGTTGTCAAGTTGGTTTTCATCATGCTCATATGATTCACGTTTGTTAGTTTGATAATTTGATATGTGGGTGGACCGGTGCTTGGGTGCTACCCTTCCTTGGACAAGCCTCTTACTTATGATTAACCCCTCTCGCAAGCATCTGTAACTACGAAAGAAGAATTCAGGTAAACCTAACCATATCATGAAACATATGGATCCAAATCAGCTCCTAACGAAGCAACATATAAACTAGGGTTTAAGCTTCTATCACTCTAGCAACCCATCATCTACTTATTACTTCCCAATGTCTTCCCCTAGGCCCAAACAATGGTGAAGTGTCATGTAGTCGACGTTCACATAACACCACTAGAGGAAAGACAACATACATCTCATCAAAATATCGAACGAATACCAAATTCACATGATTACTTATAACAAGACTTCTCCCATGTCCTCAGGAACAAACGTAACTACTCACAAAGCATATTCATGTTCATAATTAGAGGAGTATTAATTATCATTAAGGATCTGAACATATGATCTTCCACCGAATAAACCAACTAGCATCAACTATAAGGAGTAATCAACACTACTAGCAACCCACGGGTACCAATCTGAGGTTTTGAGACAAAGATCGGATACAAGAGATGAACTAGGGTTTGAGAGGAGATGGTGTTGGTGAAGATGTTGATGGAGATTGACCCCCTCTCGATGAGAGGATCGATGGTGATGATGATGGCTTCGGTTTCCCCCTCCCGGAGGGAAGTTTCCCCGATAGAATAGCTCCGCCAGAACCCTAGATGGGTTCTGCCCAGGTTCCACCTCGAGACGGCGGTGCTGCATCCCGAAAGCTTCCTTCTTTTTTTTCCAGGTCAAAACACACCATATAGCAGAATATGGGCGTCGGGGGCCTGCCAGGGGGCCCACAAGGACGGGGGGCGCGCCCTCCACCCTTGTGGCTGGTAGGTGCCCCCCTCTGGTGCTTTCTTTGTCCAATATTTTTTATATATTCCAAAAATATTCTCCGTGAAGTTTCAGGACTTTTGGAGTTGTGCAGAATAGGTCTCTAATATTTGCTCCTTTTCCAGTCTAGAATTCCAACTGCCGGCATTCTCCCTCTTCATGTAAACCTTGTAAAATAAGAGAGAATAGGCATAAGTATTGTGATATAATGTGTAATAACAGCCCATAATGTAATAAATATCAATATAAAAGCATGATGCAAAATGGACGTATCATGCACTCATGATTATGGTTCATTGCTTTTGCTAATATGTAGACATGTGATTTTTTGAAATTCAACCATCTCTGCCATTTTGAAGACATGCGATTATATTTGACCCTATTTTTTTACTTCAAGCAGCTATCACCAAAACAACCTTCCAATTGTTTTTACATACATGTACAAGCACCTTGAATCAACATATATGCAAACTATCAAACAACATTGGTTGTTTAGCATCTCTATCTAATACAATCCAAAATGCAATATACAAAACAAAATCTGAGCTTAGCCTTCTCCATATCATGCAGCCAACTAAACACACTCCTCTACTTGTTCTTGCATCTGCTCAACCAGGCTAGGCTCAGCCAAGCTCCTTCATGCGATGCAGGCTAGACCCCGCCTAGGGAACCAAACTCACCCTATTAGTATGTGTTGTGAATTTGCCCCCATGAGAATTTAATCTTGTCTTATATATTGAATTGTCTTCCTGATATAATATATGATAATATGATCATTACTATAATACTTTACTATTTTGGGGACATGATGCTCTCGATGCCCAGGGTGGTTTACCTTTTTGCCCGGCCTATGGACCGGCCTTGTCACCTTCCAAAGGCCGCCAGGAGCAGCGAGCCTGAAGGTTGTCATTGCGGTGGCCAGGTCGCCGATTACAACTCGCTCCGGACTCCCGTAGCTGCTCCATGTCCTGAGCACGCAAGCAAAACCCCAGCCGGAAATGGGCCCCCTTAACCCTAGCCTTTGTAGTAGGAATAGGGAGCGCCTCACATGAGATGAGCATGGGAGGAGGGCAATTGGGGCGGTTAAAGACCATTTCACCTTGTGTGAGCCCAAGTGTTTTTATCTACTTCTCAAAAGTTATTAAGAATAAACATGATTTCATAAATGTATTAAAAAATGTTCCACCTCACCTGACTGATAATTGATCATGTATCGACCACTTGGGCAACTCTCTCCCATGCGCTGACTCAACAGGTTTTGCAGCACATGCTATGTTGCAAAGACCTGAAGCCCAGTACAGGGTTTGTTACGGTCCGAGTAGGTGAGGCCGCTGTCAGGTTATCGACTAATTCGTCATCTTTTTCCACCTCGGTTCACCTTCGTCCGTCGTTGAATATGTCGTCTTTCATCTGTGTTCGGCCACTCCGTCCACGCCTACAAGACCACGCGAGGCCCTCCTTTGTCTCCCCCGCTTCTTTAATCGATCCCTACTCTAGCAATGTTATCCCACTTGAAGCCCGAGCTCTTGGCTATGGCCTCCATGGCCATAGAGGCCAAGAACGGCAGGCCTTCCCTAGCTCACGGCATCCCACATGACCTTGCACCCTACAATCGCACAACCAGTGCCACACCCCATGTCGCTCTAGCCAGCGACTCCCGACTGTAGCGAAGGGTGTGTTTGATTTTGTTTCTGCAACAGAGGTTATGTTTCAAGAAGGGAAAATAGTTTGGGGTGATTGCAACAAGCCTCTTTTTGCGTAGGCCAAGTGCAACACTATGTTTGTTGCAAAGGGGGCAACAACGAAGATTAGTTTCTGCGGCGCGACATTACATGGTAGCTCGGCGGTTCCGGCTGCGGCGACGACCGGCTTTCCGATGTTGGCTCGCTTGCAGGTGGACCATATTGGCCTTCACCTTCTCCCTCGTCACACATGTATTGCCTTAGCCAGAGGGCTGGTCCTCTCCCAGTCGTTGTCCACCATTTAGGGACAATCCCGCCGCTAGGAGGGCCACAGAGTCATCCTTGCCTCCCATCGGTTGGTGGTGTGCCACCGGGCAGCTCATCCTTTGCCCAGGAGGGGTAGGGCAGGGCGGTGGCGGCCAGATCTGGCTGGCCTAGGGGGGCTTGGGGCCGCCCAGGGGTGGGAAAGGAGGGTCCATTCTGGTCATCTCTCTTTATTCATCGTAGCTGCGTGTCTCGGGTCGGGTGGTGTCTGAGTCTTGGATGCTAGGGCGGTGGCCTTGGTGGTGGTAGCCATGGTGCTTGTGGGTGGAGCTCGCGGCTCGGGTGTGGACTAGCTGCCATGGTCGTGTGGGCGGTGTGATGGTTAGTGTGCGATGGACAATGGCAGTGGTGTGGCGTGTGGTGGCTTGGTGTACTACGTTTGGGAGATGCCGAGGGCTTGCCGGGGTGAAAATATGGCCCTGCCAGGTCGACGACGGCGCCACCTTTGGTGTCTACCCTTCTTGAAGGCGTCCTCGTGGCTCTTCTCTATCTCCCTGTTGCTCCGGGGGGAACCCTAATCCCTGGATCAGGCAGCACCACGATATCATATCCTGTTTGAAGGCGTCGTCTTGGAGCTCCCGTTTCGTCATTCACGGCTTCTCTCGTAGATGTTTCTATCACTGTTGTATTTTGCCTTGAGTGCTGCGCTGTGGTACCGAATGGGGTGTGTTGAGTTGTATGTTGATTGGTCACTGCTCCACCACTGCGGCCCGCCATCGACGCTGAGCATCCGCCTCCACTACCATCGGTGCCTGCATCCCGCCGAGCTCTGAGCTGACGCCGCCGCCGCCGAAGCTTCTCCAAATGCCGTCACCAAAGCGCCTTTACGCACCACCGCGGAAGCGCCTCCATGCGCCGCCACTGCATCCCAACACCGTCGTGGCTGGAACCCGCGCCCATCGTGGCCTCACTCCGCCACAGCAAAGTGCCAAGGACCACGGGCCTGGTGGGGCATCTAGCTGCCTCACTAGTCCCTGGTGCGAGCGCGTCCACACGGCTAGAGATTCCGCTGGCCTTTGAGTTGAGGCGAGGACAACCATGGACGATGGTGGTCATCAATGACGTCTTGCCTCATGGCGGCATCCAGGCTCCCGGCAACAGCGATAGCGGGTGTTCCTATTGATCAATTGTGTGTCGTAGCCGTGCAGTCATTATTGAATACATGTGGTGGTGGCCATCGGCTGCCAGTCTTTCTTCCTGGAGTTCATGGAGTCTGACGATACGAAGCGAGAAATATGATGAACCAAGTGTGCCCTCGTATATGGGAATATATCCAAATATATTATTTATTAGTAATACCCGGTATTGCCCAATAAACTCTGGAACCCTTCCACCGAGGTGCTGACCCCGAAATGCTTCCAGTTCCTCTCAAAACAATTTTAAATATTAATAAAACAATTTCACAAATAAATCCTTGATACTCTCGTCCTACTAACACTCACCAGATCGTGATTACCTTAAACTTGTGACCTTGTAGGTTCTGTAAAACATAGACATGAACGAAACTCCTTCGTTCAATGACCAATAGCGGAACCATGGACATCCATATGAATCCCTATGATTACACGAATGACATTCAAGTGAACCTTTCGTTATCGTGTGATTTACCTTTGCTTCGTGATACTTTACAATAACTCGAGGTGAGATATATGGGTATTCTCTTGAGTCATACACATGCTCACTATACCGGTCTCGTTCTTACCGGTTTTGTTCTTCTTTCTCGTTGACGTGTTCCGGCATCCCCATGACATTGTCACCTATGTCTGGCCAGACAATAATGGATGTCGTCAGATCGAGAGGGCCTTAATAATATCTCTCCATTGTCCGGGGAGCAAATTCCACTCTCGAGTTATCTAGTCCCATTTCAAACTTTTCAATGCACCTGTAAGTTGTCATTATGATCACCTAGTTACAGATGATGTTTGAGCAATCCCAAAGTGCATCGTACGGTAAGAAGTGACTATGATGCTCTCATGGTCTAACAACTAAAACACAAGTTAACACTCTGTGTTATAACAATTGACTTATGACGATATTATCTCAAAGTATAACAAACAAGTTTAGGTCATTTTGATATGATAATTCTTCTAACGTCATACTCTCAATGTTGTTTTGGGACTATCGTTACACTTAACAATATCGTAAGATCTCGAAAACGTGATCACCAACAACACTTGAGCTAGTCTTAGAGACGAGACTAGGAATCTTATTTTACTGTTTATCATTCCACACGTGCATATGAGTTTTTCACTGAATCACATATTCCATGATTATAACAGTTATAGCATAAAATAAAAACTATTAATTATGAACAAAGAAATATAATAATACAACATTATTGCCTCTAGGGCATATTTCCAACAACACCTTTGAGCCTAGGGCGAGGTAAGGGATCCCCTTTGACGTTTGCGAAGGCAGGTGTCTAGACATCTCTAGCCCCTGGTTTCAGTCTTGTGCTCGACTCCTTCAGGCGGTTTGTTGATCCTTGAGGCTTTATCCGAAGCCGTTTTAGGTGCCTTTGAGCAGAGGGCTTCTACTCAACTAGCTGTTCTATCTATGTAATTCTTTGTTTGCTGGTTGTGTGTAGCTTTCTAAATTTTCCTAACAGCTCCCTTATACCTTTCGGTCATTGTAGTTTGGTGGCCTAGTTCTTGTACTCCTGGCTGGTTGATGGCTTTATTAATTCAAAGTCGAGCTCTTCTTGAGCCTTCGTTCTAAAAAAAACAGGCTATATAAGATATCTTATTTAAGGTAGAGCATTCATCATAAATAGAGGGAAATACTAGCTCATTATATAAACTTGAAAGTAAAATACATACACATTTCCTCACCAGTACACACATGCAAATGCAGCAACATACAATTTACTCAGCTTAAACACCGATGT
This sequence comes from Triticum aestivum, assembly GCF_018294505.1. Classification (NCBI taxonomy): domain Eukaryota; kingdom Viridiplantae; phylum Streptophyta; class Magnoliopsida; order Poales; family Poaceae; genus Triticum; species Triticum aestivum. Next base: position 462,239,016 of record NC_057807.1, on the reverse strand, counting down.
CAAGGAGAAGATGAACACAAATTGAAGTGAAAAAGGAACTCTCCATAGAAGTGATCTATGTCTGAGAGGAAGGAAACCCTAGATGGGGAAACAAAACTATATCTATATCTATATCTATACCTACCTACTAATAATAAAGCAAGTTGTGTTTCTCCTATTTTTGCATATATTCGTCATCGATTTTTTTCTAACCAAGGTGGTACTAAATTTTTGTGCGTCCATCTCCATGATTTAAATGTGGGTTGCACGCACTATGGCCCAGCGAAGCCAGCCCACTTATTTATCTGCCCACGCAGTTAGGAAACTCTTTGCCGCACGGAGCGGCAAATAATCGGTGCTTCGCAAAAGGCGCCCAAGACAAGGCCGACCCTTTCGTTTTTTCTGTGTTATGTTTCTATTTTCTCTTTTTCTGTTTCTTCTCTTTTTCATTCTTGTTTCTTTCTCCTTTTTCTCTTCCAAATTTATTTTTATTTTTTCCCTTTTTTGGTCAATTCAAAATTTTCAAAATAAGGATTTCATTTTTTGTTCAAATTTTCAAAAAAACTCAGAATTTCAAAATTGCGTTCCAGATTTGAAAAATGTTTGGGACTTTAATTTTTTTTCCTCTCAAAATTTATTCAAAAAGCAAAAAAATGTTGGCATTTTCCATTCAAATTCATGTGTTACAAATTCAAAATAATGTTCATGTTTAAAAGTACACATTTTCTAAAATTGTTCTAAATGTTCAAAACATATTCCTGTTTGAAGAAATTATTCAAAAATTTAAAAAATTGTGTTCTCATAAAAGTTTCATGTTTTCAAGAAATCTTTGTAAATTTTAAAAATGATCTTGTTTCAAATTTTGTTCATGTTTTTCAAAAGATATTCAGAATTTTACAAAGAAAATGCAATTTTAAAAATTGTTCATGTTTGCAAGAATATCCAGCAATTCATAATTATTATTTGTTTGAATAGTTCAGAAAAATCATAAATTTTTTTGAATCTAATGCTGCAGTATGTTCTTAAATATCTGCACTGGCGACTGGTTAGCATTACGTGTTTGATCTAGTGGCTAACAACACATGGTTGGTTCTTCGAGGTCTTGAGTTCAATCATTCAACATGTCGTCTTTGTGGAAATTTATTCGCGTCTTACAAACGCCTTTCAGTGGGATGGCCGAGACGCGAACTGTTGTGCGTCCCATATGCTATTTGATTTTTTTAGACATCCACGCACTATTTGATGCAACTAGCATCATATAGTAGCTTCCATGCAGCTGGCCCAAGAAAAAGTAAAAATATATGTATAGAGTTTGTTCCATCTGTTCCGCACGTAGTTCCCGAATTTGTTTTTTTGTCCCCTGGGTGGATCGAATTGGGCCTATCACACATTTCTTTTTCTGTCGGATGGACGAAACAACAAAAAATTTAAGATGCTTTACAAACACAGGTCCTTCAGTGCCTTTCGGTGGGATGGCCCAGACGCGAACTATTGTGCGTCCCATGCGCTATTTGAATTTTTTTTTAGATATCCATGCGCTATTTGATGCAACTAGCATCATATATTAGCTCCCATGCAGCTGGCCCAAGAAAAAGTAAAAATATACGTATAGAGTTTGTTCCATTTGTTCCGCACGTAGTTCCCGAATTTATTTTGTTTGTCCCCTGGGTGGATCGAATTGGGCCTACTACACATTTCTTTTTATGTCGAATGGACGAACAACAACAAATTTAAGGCGCGAGGGGATTGAACTATGGGCATTCCCTATTGTGCCGATGGACAAAACCAACTCAACTATCTCGCAATTATGATAGGAATAGTCCCACCTTGAAGCTTTATACTAAATCACACCAGTTTTTATGTGTTCCTAGGTTGTCTGAAAGTAAGGAAGTTGTCTCAAGAATCATGAGCAAAACGAGAGACTATAAATTATTGCCGGTGATAGTTTGCACGTGCCAATAAAAGATAATATGTTGGTTGGCTATAATTGAAAGAAATTGCAGGCACGCGCCAAAAAAGAGAATATGATGGTTCATCTTAATTTAAAAAGTTGTGGGCACGTGAGCATTATAATAATCAAAGAGAATAAACCATGACAAAGAAGGGACATTCATGCCTGGTTATGCGCTGATTATGCTAATAAAATGAGATTTATGCGCTGCAATTGATAATTCATCCGGTTACATTGTCGTCGAAGAGAGTGGTCAAAGCAACCGTGCCCCGAAGGTCACCATGCAGCAATCAAATAAGGAGTCAGCCACAATCCTGAGGCGGAAGTGGACCCAGAAGAAAAAAACATGAGTTAGGTGGTCGCCGCCACACCGACCAATCCCACCACTATCAAGACCTCAGGCGCCAAACATGACCCGTGAGAAGACGGGAGCTCAACGCTCCGTCGCCCACCGCTGTGGAGACCGTTTTTGGTGCACACATCAATTATTTCTCCTGTTGCTTCTCGCAAAAAAAATATCTCTCTCGTTGTAACGCATGGACATATGTGCTAGTATATCATAAAGATCATAGTATAAGTCACGTAGAAAATCGACATGGCAAAACTTAAAAGACAGCGAAACGCTAGCCTTTGCATAAAGAAATAGCAGACAAAAAAGAAAATTACAATCAAGATCGAAGAATCTCCTATGTTTAATACCAACGCCGACCACCTGCCTCTGACACAACCACAACAGCTACCAAAGGAAAAAAGAATGATAGATAACCTTCTCACCCGAGCTTGACGCTGCTCTACCACTAATTGCAACTTTACGAACCTCCAAGGTGGCTCACCAAAGGCGAAGCCATTGCCCTTGAACGAATCAAACCAGGGCAACACTCTAGACACGCCTTCAAATTACAGATTTGGCACCCCCCACACAACTAAGACACTAGAGGAGCAAACCATATGTGCCAGTCATCAACCACGAACCGAGCACACAATCCGCTTTCCAAAAGTCATTGATGCAGACCATCATCTGCATCCGCTCCTTCACTACCTCCCAAGATCTGGGTCGACGCGGGAGCAGACGTCATCGCAACGGCAGAGCCTGAGAATACAAGTCATCACAAGGATGTCGTCGTCGCCACCACAACATCCCCGCTTGAACACGCTAGTTCTCAAATCCATCCCTGATGATATAGAGTTGATCGCCTCGTCGCGAGAGGAATTGAAGCTTCTTTATTCTGTGTTGTTGTCGTTGCCGCCGAAGCCTAAGCTACTAGAGGCCTAAAGCCTAAAGCTGCCTAATCCACACGTGCGGAATCTGATGACCCTCTCACCACCGATGACAGAAAAGTCGTCAGCAGAGGGGAGCGCCTCGCTCCGGAGAGAAAAACACTTCACGGGGAAACAAAACTCAATCCCTGCGTTTTCCCCTTTTCTTGTTGATTTCGAACTCTCGGCTTGTTAAAGAGCAGTGCCTTAAAAAACTAGGAAAAAGGAGAAATAGAAAAAAGCTGCAATTTATATCCATAGAAAAGAAAATCCCTAAAAAGGAAAAGGATCGGGGGGGGGGGGGGGGGGGGGGGGGGGGAGTTCGCCGCGGCGGCGCAGAAGCGCAGTTCGTCGGCGACCTCGCCGCCACATTTGCCTGCGATGTCCCTCGTACGGATCGTGCCTGCGAATGCAGGTCCCTACGTCGTGGCGCCGCGGGCCACCGTCGTCCGCTTCATCACCTTGCGCTCGACCGTCGCGCGCCCCGGCCTCGCAGGTAACTCCGCCTCCCCCCTCCCCCTCTCCTCCTCCATCTGTCGAGGTCCATCCACCCTCCCCTCATAGTTCCCCTTCCTCTCTCGCTCACGCAGCAAGAGGGATGCGGGTTACGCGTCGTCTCCCCTCGCGGTGTGCACCCGAGGCGCCGCCGCCTCCGCCCGACGTGCTGCCACCTCCGCTCGACGCCTCGCTGCCGCCACCGCCCGACGCCTCGCTGCCGCCTCCGCCCGACGCCAAGGAATCGTCAAGATTGTTCACAGGGTTTGCGAAGGCGTGGGGCGAAGTGAGAAGGAATTGCTTGTACCTTACTATCATGCTAGTCTGTATCGGGGTTGGTTGTTTGGCCACAAAGGAGAACCCACAGGCTGTTTATTTGGTCACCATGTGCGACAAGGTTGAGAAGCTGTACAAGTTGCTCTCTCGCTTGGTTCCTGTTTTCACTGCGATTCTTAAGTGCTTCAAGTGAGTAGTAGGTCGAGATGTAGTATGAGTTTTGTGAGGTTGTTTCAACCTTTGGCCAAACTAGTTAGCGGGATAAACTTGAGATGCATTTCCTCTGGCTCCTCAAAAAGACAGTCCTTCAGAGATCTGTGAGTGTTTTCATGTGAAGGGAATATTAAAGAAGATTAGACTGCCTTGCTCGCATCTGGGTGCTCACGCACTGAAATTTGTTAAGCTTGTCCAGCTTCTATGGTCCATTCATTAGTGGTAGCCATTTGTGCTCCCGAGCACAGTTTGTTGACTCTTTACTTGGTTTGGTGATGGTTGGCTGTTTAAATTTTGGTTCTAGATGGCTGATGCTTCGCGTGTGGCTGGGCGGCGTGGTCGCAAGCGCCCTTGTATTTATTTTTCTGCCCAGCTGTTTTTTTCCTTTCCCTCAGTCTCTATTGCCAAGATGCATAACCAAAATATGTCTCAGTTTACCCTGATATATGTTAAAGGGAAAGAGACTACACAAGCTACATGCATTTCTTACTCACAACTGTACTTTTACATGTGCACTATTAACTTCCCTTCATTTGTTTTAATAGTAGGCTTACTGGAAACACTTCACATTCATTTACATTTCGCCTGAAGATAACATGATAGGATGGTCTAGAAGGTTATAGTTATATGTGCTATGACCTTATGACTACCTAATGTAACTGATTGCATTTTATGATTCTCTAATTTGCTGCTTTTTCTGATGTGATGAAAACAACAGAGTTTTAAGGAAAATAAACCTTGCTGATTTCTTTCTCTAGGATTGTCATCCCAAGCACATGGCAGATACCTTATGTGCCGAGCGATGGCCATTAAGTTGATATCATTAATTTGGAATGAGTGGATTTCTGTTCCATCAACCTGTCACACTTTACAACGACATGTGAGTCCGTCTGTCCCTGATCTTTTCATCCGCTCTACACTTTGATTGCACATTTTCATCTCTATTTGATCAAATCAACTGTACTTCCTTTAATCCGGCAAAAGATTATTTGAGATGCAATTCAAATAATTACTCCTTTATTATGTCTGATGCATTATTGTATAGTTAGCTCAATTATGGCTTTGTGGGTTGTTAAATCCAAGTACCAGAATTTAACCAGATATGTGAGGCCTCTCATACAATGGTTGGATACTTGCTACTATTATTTTTACTAATTGTGGTGAGTATTATGGTCTTGCCATTGACCGGTAATATATCCACCTAGCGGTGATACTGATATATATGATCAACCATTTTCCTATCTAATGTGTTTGCTTCCTTTGTGCCTAATCGGTTACCTGTTGACATTCTTTATAAATACACAGTTGAAGAAAGATATGACTTAAGTTTTCTGTGACAAATTCAGCTGCTTGTCTTTAAAAGAGACAACCCGTCAGATGTACTACAAGATAACATGATGTGTTTGTATCATACCTTTTTTTTGTGGTAAACATGATGTTTTTGTAGCTGAGTTCCTTCTTACAAACTGTGAATTATGCTACCCTTTTTGGTTATATCCTGTTGCTGCTCATTATGTACAGTGACCATGGTCATTATGTACTGTTTATAACCTGCCCATTATGTACAGTGACCATGCTACCATTCTTACCATTTCCATCCGGCCACTGTTAAATCTAAGAAAACTTCTAAACTTGTTGTTATTTGAAAGTGATTTTCAGGCGACTGTTCAAACTGCTTGGTCCAGTTCTTGCAATAAACCTTTCCATTTAAGAACTTCCAAGCTTGCAGGTTCCCTTAAAAGATGGAGCAGAACCAAGAGACCTCTCCAGCAGCAACTAGACTCCATTCATGCAGAGCTGGATGCAGTGCAGTCCACTCCTATTCACTTGCTGGAGCAACTCTCTTTGTTCAATATGGTAAATCTATGACAAAATCAAGTGAATATTATAGACAGAGCTAAGAGGCACTGTGTTGTTCATGGTAACAAAATACTACTTAGTTCCCTCCAAAACCCTGCAGGGATTAGTTCCCCTAGGTGAACAGAGCCTTAAGTTTGTGTAGCGGGGTTCAGCGAGTTGGCAGAGCTGACAGTGTCATGCGTCATCCTATGTACTTGCAAAATTCGACTGGGACTGAATTAGAAATCAGTCAAATGACAGGGGAGCAGCGAAATGACTCCCGAGCTCAGGTGCTCTTTGAATCTGGACGGTACAGGTTGGCTTCTGATGTGTGTCGATTAACTTTTTGCCGCAGATACGACTTAGCATACAGAGGAGAATACATCAGCAGGTGGGCCATACTGTACCGAAATACCACCGAGAAAGCTCACAAAGGATCTACTATTGTACAGATTATTGTTCCTTTGTTCTGTTTATAGATATTTGGATTACTGCAAATTATCTGTTTAGAGTTCTGTTGTGGTGCATAATTTTTTTTAGACATGAGCATTGTTAAATTTAATCAATCTTACCGATCCCTAAAAAGGAAAACAAATTGGGCTGATAAGTGTAATCTGGGTTTAATCGGTTGATGCTTTAGTGATCTGCACTTCTTTTTGACGATGCAAATGAGATCCTTGTGTGTGCGGCAATTATTTTGATCCTTGGTTCATGGATTTGGTTGGAGTACTTAAGCGCTAATTAAATAGGAAAAAAAATGTGTCCCTTAATCTCTTGTATCTATGCTGCTGATCATGCATTACTGCCTGTGAGATGTGCCACATGAGGCTTAGCTTTTACAGATGTCAAACCATTAATCCTCCATATGTGCTGCAAAACCTGCGCCTGTTAGTTAAGTGCTTGTAGATCATGCTCTTTTGGCTTAAATGTGTGGTCCTGATGGTGCTTCCAAACTATGCATTTGTGCATGTGTCATGGTAGTGGAAGTTATGAGCAAATTCTTATGTCACCCTGAAAGATCATTCTTCACATTGAAATGGTGAGCTTTTTTCCTGTGAGAGACAAATTTGCCAAGCAATGCTACAAAAAAGGGGGCAAATCAGTTGCGCAAGATTTTGCTAGCAAAGATAATAGCAGTCAGGACCCCAGTTTGGTTCATCCCTACAGTTACTATGCTCCCTGGAAAAGGAGCTCTCTCCTGCGTCGGGCTTGGGGAGCGTGTGGGCCAACTCTGCCAGCTTCTGGACATTGTTTCCCCTCTGGGTGGCTCACCTGCGAGACTAACATTTTCCTTTTCAAGTGTCGTCGCGGCAGGAGTGGGGAAACGAGAGTTCACGGCCGTACTATGGTCCATTCATTAGTGGTACTGGAAGAAGATTAGAGCTGTTGTCCTGGTGGCCACGGACTGAAATTGTTTAGTTTGTTCATGCATCATTGGTTTTTGTGGGTTGTACTATTTTTGGTTTGTGTGGTTTGATTTCTGTTTTCTTGGTGCTATGATGTTCTGAGGCTAGCCATTTGTGTTCCTGAGCGCAATTTGTTGACTCTACTTGGTTTGATGATGGTTGGCTATTTGAATTTTGGTTCTTGATGGCTGATGCTTGCCGTGTGGCTGGGCAGCATGGTCGCAAGCGTCCTTGTATTTATTTTTCTGCCCAGCTGTTCTTTCCTTTCCCTCAGCCCCTATTGCTAGATGCATAACCAAAATATGTCTCAGTTTACCCTGATATGTTATAAGAAAAGAGATTACACAAGCTGACTGTAAATGTACTTCTTACTCACAACTATGCTTTTACATGTGCACTATTAGCTTCCCCTCATTTATTTTTAATAGTAGGCTTGCTGAAAACACTTAACATTCATTTTTATTTCGCCTGAAGATAGCATGATAGGATGGTCCAAAAGGTTATAGTTATATGTTCTATGAGCTTATGATTACCTGATGTACCTGATTGCATTTTATGATTCTCTAAGTTGCTACTTTCTCTGATGTGATGAAAACAACACAGAGTTTAAGGAAAATAAACCTTGTTGATTGTTTTCTCTAGGATTGTCATCCCAAGCACATGGTGTATGCCTTATGTGTGAAGCGATGGTCATTAAGCTGGTATCATTAATTTGGAATGAGTGGCTTTCTGTTCCATCAACCCGTCACACTTTACAACGACATGTGAGCCTGTCCGTCCCTGATCTTTTCAGCTATTTTATGTTTTTATTGCACATTTTATCTCTATTTGATCAAATGAAATGTACCTCCTTTAATTTGGCAAAAGATTATTTGAGATGGACTCCCTCCGACCCATAATAAGTGCAGTAGTTTCAGTTAAAATTCGAACTAAAACCACAACACCTATTATGGATTGGAGGGAGTAATTTCAAATAATTACTCCTTTATTATGTCTGATGCATTATTGTATAGTTAGCTCGATTGTGGCATTACACCCGGCCTCTGCATAACTAAGATGCACACAACCAAGTAAGATCCTCTCACACAAAATAAAAATAAAAAGGCGAATTACAACGAAACATGTGGAGTGCTTTTCGAAAAAAGCTCGATTGTGGCATTGTGGATTGTTAAATCCAAATATCAGAATTTAATGAGACATGTAAGACCTCTGAATCTCTGATGGTTGGATACTTGCCTCTTTTATTTTCACTAATGTTGGTACGTATTTATGGTCTTGCCATTGACTGATGATATATCCACCTAGCGGTGATACTGCTATATATGATCAACCTTTTTTCGATCTAATGTGTTTGCTTCCGTTGTGCCTAATCAGTTACCTGCTGACATTCTTGATAAATACACAGTTGAAGAAAAATATGACTTGAGTTTTCTGTGACAAATTCAGATGTTTGTCTTTAGGAAAGACAACCCGTCAGATGTACAAGATAAACATGATGTTTTTCTACCGTACCTGTTTCCCCCCGGCAAACATGATGTTTTGTTAGCTGAGTTCCTTTTTACAAACTGTGAATTATGCTGCCTATTTTGGTTATATCCTTGTTGCTGCTTATGCACTTGGTTTGCTTCTTAGCATTGCTACAGGTGAACATGTGTAGTACAGGGATAGGTTGCAACTAGCACATATTTACTTCGTTTTCCAAGCATCTTCCACTACCTATTTGCGGCCTGGTTTCCAAGGTGATTTTGCACTTCCGCATAATTTGTTGTGACAGCCATCCGTTCCTCGTATATCCTATATCTTATATCTTGTGGCCACTACCAAGAGGGTGAGAGGAGCTGCTGATGCTGTGGGTATTACCCCGGCGGCTTCCGGATGTAAACTGGTCCTGTTTAAGCTCATTTATATCGGTCTAACAGTTCAATAAGAAAAATTCAGGGAAAATGAACAATCGAGCTAACTAAACTGGATTTGCGGCGCCGTTTATTGCGCCATCTACATCCCTAGGCTTCCCTGCAGCAGCTTGGTGATGCCGTAGACGCATGGCGAGTTCTCTCCGGGAGCACAAACTTCTTCCGTACGCTACCAGCTGAACAAAATGAATACGTGCTGCATACACATCATTAGTCATAATGAAGATGCATTAGTTATTGCAAGTAACAGAATTAAAGTGCAAAGGTCATGAAGGAAACAGCAGCAGTTAATGGTGTTAGCTGGCATACGTACGCGTCGACGGCTTATCGGCAACGCACGCGTACGTCCAAGTGTAGCAAGCGTTCCGCGCGACCGAGCGTCTCTAAGTTAATACTGTGAGGCCAACTCCAACGCACAACCCCAAATAGACGTTCGGTTCATTTAGATTTCGTCCGTTTAATATGGCAATGGATGCCAAAACAGGCATGCATGTTCGGTTTTTGTTGGAGGTGCCCAACGCAGAAGACGACCCAAAACGTCCGGCTGCACTTCGCCTGCCACGCCACGCCTCGGCAACGCGCCTTGCCGCCTTTAGAGCATGCGTCCGCGCCCCATCGAGCTCGCCTGCGCGCTTGGCTTCGTCGCTTGCTGCCCGCCCTTGCCGCCACCACCAGCAGCCAGCCCTGCCTGCCACTCACGGCATCCCCGCCCTGGCCGCGCCCCGCTTGCGCCATCTCTGCCCTTGTCGCGTCCCGGCCGCCCTCGCCCACTCCATCGCAGCCCCGCCGCGTCGCGCCCAGCCACCCTACGCCCTGGCCGTGCCCTCGCCCACTCCATCGCAGCCCCGCCGCGTCGCGCCCAGCCACCCTACGCCCTGGCCGTGCCCTCGCCTGCGCCATCCCTGCCCTGCCCGCGTCATTGCCGCGCTTCAGCTGCGCTCACTCGCGCCCCTTCCCGCCCCGGCTTCTCCTGCTCGCCCTCGTAGGGGGCGCGCCCACACTCGACCGCCCTCGTCGGCGCCCGCCCGCCCGCGCCCCGCCCCGCTTCGTCCGACGCGGCTGCGCCCCGCCCTGCCGCTTCCCGTCTGCCGCGCCTCGCCCCACAACTCGCCTGCGCGCCGAGCCGCAGCCGCCGGCCTTGCGTCGTTGGTGAAGAGGAGAGAGAGAGAGCGGTGCGGTGGGTGGTGATGGGTCCCTTTGTTTGGATGACAAATGGGCTATCATTTGCATGCAGCGAACATAGACAGACGCTGAGACACAGGGAGCATCCGCTTTCTGCCCGCTTTGGACCCAAATCACGACGAAATTTGATCAAGAGATGAAGTGAAACAGATACAAAACGGATCAAAAAGTGAGATAGAATCTACGGTTGGGCAGCCTTTTTTATCCGTCTGCTCCAAACGGACGCCCACAAGAGGAGATGGGGGAGCGCGTTGGAGTTTGCCCTGAGACATGCCCGCGCTGCTTCGAAGAACGATATCCTAGAGGAAATCCATCTGTTTCCATTGAACCCGGCCAGCCGGCGAGTACTGTACGTTACGTCCCCATGAAAATAACGTCATGCATGCAATGCAACCACCGCACCAGTAGGTTTTGCATGCAATAAACAGTACTACTCGGAGTATTACTTAAATCTATGTTACTATTTTTATAGTGCAAAGTACAGTATGTGTGGTGTTATGCAACTTTTTGTTTATTAAATTACAGACTCATCTTATCTTGATACATGCGATGTTACTCATAATAGTAATTAGCTTACTATTTTCTCTCTTTCGTTATTAATTTCTTCACATGTCATCTATTTTGTCTAGATAAGTGTGATATTACCACCTAATGTTACTCCCACTATGGGTAGTGTAAGCAACCCAGAGATTGATAGGATACATTTTTTTTAACGCGCTAACATTACATTCCTTGATTCCTGTCTGTCATACCTTTTTAGAAGCCCCCTTACTGTCTCTTAAAATCAACTCGTGGTCTAGATTTGAGTGAGGGAAAACGTTTTGTCTTTTGCAGAAAGCTTCCTGCTTTTTTTTATATCAAACCATTGTCCATAATTAAGTGAGTCTAGAAAAATGTTTCACTATTTGCAGAAAACCCTCACTATTTGGGTTATTCGAGGGCAAATTCAGATGATTTTCAAAAATATCCATCATCTAATACACAATGCTTCCTAATTTTAGGGGCCTCACATTCAATTGAGGTGTTATATTTGGATTTGGTTCACGATTTTGATAGGGTCAACGATTTCGCAAGAGCTCTCCCATTCAATTAAGATAATTAATTTTGAATTTGATTCATGATTTTGACCGGGTCAACAACCAACCAGAGATTAAGGACACAAATCAATTCCCAAGACAAAGACATTGCTTTGTGCCATGCTTGGACGAACGTCTCGCTTAATGCATCTGTTAGTGCAGATCAAACCAAGGAAAGATTTTGGAGTACTACTGAAGGCTACTATTGCAACACGATGACCCTATCTTCAAACCTCACACATGACTCTCTTGGACACTGTTGGGAACCATCCAAGAGCAATGCAACCGATGATCCGATTATGTTGATCAAGTCAACCATGTACCACAGAGTGAGGTGCAAGTCATACATCTAAGCCTATACAAGCAACGTAACAAGAAGAATGGCGGCAAGGCATTTACATTGCACCATTGTTATAAAGAACTAGTTGGCAATGAAAAGTGCATGCAAGCACTATAGCATGTTTTATGGTTGATTTATTGTGTATGTTGAATTTGAATCTTGCAAATGATTGATGAAACATCGTGCAATTGTTTGAAGTGTATGAAGTGTATGTGACAAAAAAAAGGCTAAAAGAGTTGGTAAAAAACTGTAGGAAAATAAATATAGGTATTCGTCCAGGTCCGACAACCGTCTAACTCCTCAAATTATATATAAGGAGTTAAATATATAAAGAGGCATATTAGGAGTTAAGATGTACGGATATTATAAATCCCGGACGTTTGGGATTTGACCATGTCAAATCGAACGTTTTTATGGCAAAAAAATTTATCGAAAAGGAGGATAGCCCCCGGCCTCTGCATCAGAACGATTCATACAACCATATATTATTAAGAATGAAAAATTCAACATTCGAACAACATCAACATGGAAATAAAGCGAAAAGAAAACCTGAGACCACAATGCCTCGCGACAGTAACTCCACCAGATAACCACTAACCATGTGTTACAAGACGACATCAAAACGGAAAATACACAACGCCTAGGCTACGCCTTCAAGAAGGAATCACCGCGCGAGCGTCGATGATGGCGAGTCCAATACAAGGTCGAACTCAGGATTCTCATCACCGAAGGCAAGCTTCAATCCATCACCTTTAGCAAGCATACGACGCACGCGCGCGTCGACATAGCCTGATCCGAGATCTTGTGTATCCATCGGAGTGCATAAAGTCGTCATTGAAGCCATATGTACAATCATCCTTTATCCGGTTACTGACACCTCGATACCCAGATACATCTAGAGAAGACACCAGAAAACAAACATCCCATACCGCCTGCCTCCTACCACTGTTGCATCACCTTCGATCCAGTAGCAACAAGTTAGAGATGAGACCTCCGCTAGAGTCACCGTGCAACACGTGCCAATAGCAGGCATGATTTGACGTCCCCACATGGGACGTGTCGTGCGTAGCATCTGCCGGTGGCTTCACCTGCCGGCGACAGGCATTGCCCGATGACTCCAAAAAAGACGCATGTGTCATCTGCCGAGCCACATCGAACACGGTCTGTTGATGGAGGGGACATCCTGTACTGCCACCAGCCTCAGAAAGGCCGTCACCACCTCCAGATCTAGACTCTGAGTCACACACACGACCATATCACCATAGAGTCTGCCGCGCTGTCGAAGAAGAGGGGCCACCGCCCCGATTCCAGGAGCTACAGGGAGCACCCACCCTCACGCAAGCCCCCGTTGTCGCCCATACAACGGCAACCGCCTTTGCGACCGTCAGATCAAGTCACTTGGTTCCGAATCCCTCGCATGCCGCCCCAAGGTCAGCCACGCTGGACCTGCCGCCGCACGGACAAGCAGGCCACCACGCTACCCCTCCCCGAAGCCGCTGCGGCATGACCACCGGCGAGATGGGCCGCGGCCGACATCCGCTGCGAGGCACACTCCAACCGCGACCGCGAGGACTCGTAGGGCGGAAGGAGACGAGCCCAACGCCACCGTTCATCAGACAGGCTTTGTCCACTAGCTTCCTCCTTCGGTGAAGATACAGGCAAGAAGGAGAGCAGACGGGGCGGTGGCGGTCAGTGTTTTGCTCGGCCAACCCATGAGCGACTCGGGATTAGAATCAGGATCTGGGTTGCCTCAGTATAGGAAACGATTTGGGGATAAAACGGCGAGGACAAGGCTCTCCTCGCCATATACGTACGGGTCCTGGGTTCAACCGACAAAGCACCGAATAAGCCCGTCGACAGATCGAGTCGGTCGACAGGTACGTGATGGCGTCGTGTCTTGGGCCGGCCGCGAGGGTTTACACCGCGCCACGGCGGCATCCGGCCTCCCCATTCTCCCCGCCCGCCGCCCCTGCTCGCGTACGTCTACCGCAAACGGCGCCGCGCTCCCTGTCCATGTCACTGTCGGCGCTGCGCCCGCGCGTGCACCGCTGCTATTCTGATCCCGAGAGCGCGCCTTGGAGCGATCCGGCCGTCGACGACCACTGCGATGTCGTGGACATGGACCACAGCGACGAAACCGATGCCGGTTTGGTTCTGGGCGGCCCGGCCGTCGAGGAGCCCCGCGAGCGCGCGGGCACCACGGACATCGGCGAGGACGTGGACGACGAAGATCATCACGATGTCGTGGCCATGGTCCTCAGCGATGGCACAGACGACTTAGTTCTGGACGGCTCGGCCGTCGAGGAGCTCCGCAAACTCGCGGCCACCACGGGCATCGGCGAGGACGACGAAGACCATCACGATGTGTTAGACTGTATTTACATGTGTATATTGTAACGTTGTATACCACCTCATTATATATATATATGTGATAGGCCACCTCTAGAGGGTTGTGCCGGTTCCCCCCAAAGCCTATTGTCTTACATGGTATCACGCTAGGTTACGTCCGCTTCCGCCTAAAAACCCTAAACCGCCGCCGCCGCCGCCGCCGCCGCCACCGCCGCGCCTGCCGTCGCCGTCGCCCGACTGCTATGACGTTCTGCCGCTGCGTCCGGCTCCACCGCCACCGGTTTTCTGCCGGCCTTCCTCGCGGCACTTCTCTCGAGGCCGCTGGATGCCGCCTCCCTTCAGGCGCCGATCGGGACACGGAGCGTCGGCTCCCTCTTCGCGCTCCCGCCGGCTGCTACTTCGCCCGGGCAGGCGCTTGTGGCCCACACCGCCACCGCCCCGTCAACCGCGGCTGTCGCGCCCTCGGCCACTGCGCCGCTGGTGGCGGAGGACGTCGCGCTGGCAGGCTTCGCGGCGTCAACCGCGGCCATCGCGCCCTCTGTCACCGCGCCGGCTGCCCCTCTGACTGTCTCCACGGTGGTCTCACCTCAGCCAGTCTCCTCGATGGGATCGCAGCCGCCGCCGCCGTTTCACTTCGGCCATCTCATCACCATCAAGTTGTCGTCGGACAATTACATCTTCTGGCGCGCGCAGGTTCTTCCGCTTCTTGGGAGTCACTATCTGCTTGGCTATGTCGACGGCTCTCTCCCTTGCCCTCCTGCGCTGGTTGACAGCGTGCACGGTCCGGTCTATAATCCCGGCTCACCGTGTCTGGACAGGGCAGGATCAGGCGAACCTCTCCTCCATCCAGGGGTCGCTCTCTCCGGCCGTTGCTGGGCTTGTTGTCTTCTCCAAGACGTCCCACGAGGCATGGACTATTCTTGAGCGCTCGTTTGCGGCACAGTCGCAGGCTCGTGTATCTGGGCTCCGTCGCCAACTTGGGGAGTGTCAGAAGCTTGACTCCACCGCCACTGAGTTCTACAACAAAGTCAAGAGTCTCGCCGACACGCTGGCCTCCATTGGACAGCCCCTCACCGACTCCGAGTTCAACTCGTTTATTGTCAATGGTCTTGATGAGGAGTATGACGCCCTAGTCGAGATCATCAATGAGAGGGGCAACTCCACGCCCATGCCAGCACACGAGGTCTTTTCACGCCTCCTGCTTACTGAGCAACGAGTCGAGACGCGCCGATCCAGGGGCAACGGTGCCCTCTCGGCAAACGCCGCCACCAAGGGTGGTCGCTCCTCTGCTTCATCCAGGGCTCCTTCGGGGCAGTCACCACCACCCGCCTCGGCCCCTCCTCCTACTGCGACGCTACCAGGGGCTGGCGGTCCACGTGTGTGCCAGCTTTGTGGTCGCGATGGGCACTGGGCCTCGAAGTGTCACAAGCGCTTCCAGCGGGGTTTTCTTGGTCTCGACAATGACGAGAAGGATACACGCAACTTTGCTCGTCAGGTCGCCATGGCTGATCGTCCGCCGCCGCAGAAGCCACAGGGACACACTCAGTCCTACTCCATTGATCCCCACTGGTACATGGACTCTGGGGCGACAGAGCACCTGACCAGTGAGATGGGGAAGCTTCACACTCGTGAACCCTACCATGGCTCCGACAAGATCCACACCGCCAATGGAGCAGGTATGCACATCTCTCATATTGGTCAAGCATCACTTCTCACTAGACATGCCAATAGGAGTCTTCAACTTCGCAATGTTCTTCGAGTTCCATCTGTGACACGTAATCTTCTTTCCGTTCCTAAACTCACTCGTGATAATAATGTGCTTTGTGAATTTCATCCTTTTGATCTTTTTATTAAGGATCGGGGCACGAGGGACATTCTTCTTAGTGGGCGGCTCTGCCAAGGTCTCTATCGTCTGGAGCATCCTGGCGTCGCTCGCGTCTTCAGTGGAGTTTGGGTATCTCCGTCACAGTGGCATGCTCGTCTTGGTCACCCGGCCACACCTATTGTCCGGCATGTTTTGCGTCGTCATGAGCTTCCTAGTGTGTCTAGTAATAAAGATGTAGCAGTGTGTGATGCTTGTCAGCAGGGGAAGAGTCATCAACTTCCTTTTTCGGAGTCCAGTCGTGAGGTGAAACATCCTTTAGAACTTGTGTTTTCAGATGTATGGGGTCCTGCTCAGACTTCTGTTAGTGGTCATAATTACTATATCAGTTTTGTTGATGCTTACAGCCGCTTTACTTGGCTTTATCTTATCAAACGTAAATCTGATGTGTTTGACATTTTTGTTCAGTTCCAAAAACATGTTGAACGCCTTCTCAAGCACAAAATTGTTCATGTTCAGTCGGACTGGGGTGGCGAGTATCGCAACCTCAACTCCTTCTTCCAGTCGCTTGGGATCACTCACCGTTTAGCATGTCCACATACACATCAGCAGAATGGTTCAGTAGAACGTAAGCATCGTCACATTGTTGAAGCTGGTCTGACTCTTTTGGCCCATGCATCTGTTTCGTTTCGTTTTTGGAGTGATGCTTTCACCACTGCATGTTTTCTCATCAATCGTACTCCCACTCGTGTTTTGAATATGAAGACTCCCATTGAAGTTCTCCTTAATGAACAACCGGACTACACCTTTCTCAAGGTGTTTGGGTGTGCTTGCTGGCCCCATCTCCGTCCATATAACAAGCGTAAGCTCGAGTTTCGTTCCAAGAAGTGTCTTTTTCTTGGTTATAGCTCTCTTCATAAAGGATATAAATGTCTTCATGTGCCCACTAATCGTGTCTACATCTCTCAGGATGTTGTGTTTGACGAGCATGTTTTTCCCTTTGCCAAACTTCGTGTGTCCACTACCGAGCCACCTGTCATGCATTCATCCTCTGTTGCTTCTGACCAATTTGATGATGTTGCATATTCTCCTCTATTATTGCCTAACCATGGTGCAGGCACTGGTCGTGGGGCTCGTTTGGAGATTCTGGAAGTGCCATCTTCCTCTTCGTCGCCATCGCCTTCATCCTCGGCACCTTCTGTTGTGCATGGGAGCACATGGCGCCCCTGCATGGCCTCGGTTTCCGTGCTCATGCACGGCCGATCGACGTCCTGGCCCGGTCGCCTCTAGCTTCTGGGCTGCCTTCGCCATCGTCGCGCCCTGCAACCCCGCCGACTGGGCCAGCCTCCTCGGTCCCCGTCTCGCCCAGGGCGTCGGGGCAGTCATCACCAGGCCTGGCCTCGCCCGCCCCTGCCTCGCCCAGGGTGTCTGGGCCCTTCTCACCAGGGTCGGCCTCGCCTGCTCTCGCCTCGCCAAGGCCGTCTGGGCCGGTGTCACCGGAGCTGGCCTCGCCCACTCTCGGTTCGCCCATGGCCTCTGAGTCCCTGTCGTCGGGCCAGTCTTCGCCATGCAGCCCGGAGTCGTCTGTCCCGAGCTCGCCTGAGGTGATTCCTGCATCTCCAGTGACCGTCACGTCTCCGTCACCTTCGCCTCCGCCGGCTCCTGCTGCTGCTCTACGTCCACATACGCGCAGTCGGAGTGGCATTTTTCAGCCTAAGCAACGTCACGATGGCACAGTTGTTTGGTTAGCGGCGTGCATGTCTGCTGCTCTCGCAGATCCATCCTCTGAGCCACGCACGTATCAAGGTGCTATGCACATTCCTCATTGGAGAGAGGCCATGGAGCAGGAGTATCAAGCGCTTCTTCGCAATCAGACATGGACTCTTATTCCTCCACAATCACGGGTAAATGTCATTGATTCCAAATGGGTTTTCAAAGTGAAGAGGCATTCTGATGGGTCCATTGAGCGCTATAAGGCTCGTCTGGTTGCTCGTGGTTTTCGACAGCGTTTTGGACTTGACTATGAAGACACCTTCAGTCCAGTGGTCAAGCCTACTACCATCAGACTTCTTCTCTCTCTGGCTGTTACTCGAGGTTGGTTTCTTCGTCAGCTTGATGTTCAAAATGCTTTTCTTCATGGTGTCTTGGCGGAGGAGGTTTACATGCGCCAGCCTCCGGGTTTCTCTGATCCGGATCGCCCTGATCATCTCTGTCGTCTATCCAAGGCAATTTATGGTCTGAAGCAGGCTCCTCGTGCTTGGCATGCTCGTCTTGCAATGGCTCTTCGTGCTCATGGTTTTGCATCATCAACTGCTGACTCCTCATTGTTTCTTCTTCAAAGGCCTGAGGTTACTATGTACTTGTTGGTCTATGTAGATGATATCATTTTGGTCAGCTCCTCTCAGTCGGCTGCTACTGCGCTTGTTCGCTCACTTGGTGCTGATTTTGCGGTCAAGGACCTTGGGAAGCTTCATTACTTTCTTGGTGTGGAGGTTACTTCTCGTGATGCTGGCCTTGTTATGACGCAGAAGAAGTACTCTCTGGATTTGTTGCAGCGAGCTGGGATGCTTAAGTGCAAACCGACGACTACACCCATGTCTACCACTGATAAGCTCAATGCTGTTGATGGTGTGCTTCTTTCTTCTTCTGATGCGACAGAGTACAGGAGTATTGTTGGTGGGCTCCAGTACTTGACGATCACGCGACCAGACATTTCCTATGCTGTTAACCGAGTCTGCCAGTATCTGCAGTCACCCCGTGACACTCATTGGTCTGCTGTTAAGCGGATTTTGCGCTATATTCGTTTCACGGTGGATCATGGTTTGCATATTCGGCCGTCTGACTCTGGTTGTCTTTCAGCATATTCTGATGCAGACTGGGCTGGCAATCCGGATGACAGACGATCCACGGGGGGTTATGCTGTCTTCTTTGGCTCTAACCTGATTGCCTGGAGTGCTCGGAAACAGGCTACTGTCTCGCGTAGCAGTACTGAGGCTGAGTATAAGGATGTGGCCAATGCCACGTCAGAGATCATCTGGGTACAGTCCTTGCTTCAGGAGTTAAGTATACCCCAATCACAGCCTCCTGTTCTTTGGTGTGATAACATCGGTGCTACATACCTTTCTGCAAATCCGGTATTCCATGCCCGAACGAAACACATTGAAGTTGACTATCACTTTGTGCGTGAACGTGTCTCTCAGAAGCAACTACAGATCAAGTTTATTTCTTCCAAGGATCAACTTGCTGACATCTTCACCAAGCCATTGCCTTTGCCACAGTTTGAGACTTGCAGGCGCAATCTTACCCTTCTAGATTCATTAGAAAGTGGCTAAGATTGAGGGAGGGTGTTAGACTGTATTTACATGTGTATATTGTAACGTTGTATACCACCTCATTATATATATATATATGTGATAGGCCACCTCTAGAGGGTTGTGCCGGTTCCCCCCAAAGCCTATTGTCTTACACGATGCCGTGGCCATGGTCCTCAGCGATGGCACCGACGCCTTGGTTCTGAGCGGCCCCTCCGTCGAGGATCCCCACGAGCTCGCGCCCACCACGGTCAGCGATGGCACCGACGCCTTGGTTCTGAGCGGCCCGGCCGTCGAGGATCCCCGCGAGCTCGCGCCCACCACAGGCCTTGGCGAGTGCTCGCACGACGACGTCGACGACTGGGGCGACCTCGACGACGTCGTGTATCCCGCGGGGCTGACCGTCAGGGAGATCCAAGAGTTCGAAACCGCGGACTTCAGCCAGGCCGCCATCAACGAGCGGTTCCGGCGTGAGTCCAAGGAGGCAAAGGCCTCCGTCATAGGCGCTGTCACCGGCGTGGTCCGCCCACTCCGGGAACTCCTCGACGACCTGCGGAGTCTCAAGAGCGTCTTCGACACCCAGGAGTTCCAGATCGGCATGCCCTTCGGCGCCATCATGACGTGTATGGGGATGTACCAACTGTGGAAGCTTAGTCCCTCCACGTGCATCGAGGTCGCCATGTACTACGCCTTCTACAAGCTCAGCACCATCGCGGCCGACGTCCGGCGGTGTGGCTTCTCCCCTGACTGGATAATCCGGATTAAACTTGGTGAGTCCATCTCCCCCACCTTGATGCTTTCTTTCTTAGGGTTTAGGGTTTGGGTGTGGCTAGGTTTCAGTCGACTGAGATTTAACCAATTCTCACTCAAGTGACATAGCATGCAGGAGAGGGGAAAAAATATGAATCTCAATGTAAGATCTCACGAATATAGCATAAACTGAGCCTTAGCGATACTGTTAGGGTTTAGGATCGGTCTAAACTAAGGTAGTTTCCGGAGGATCTCCGTAACTAATTGCATTATTTTACCTTACAGTTTTAAAGTACTTCACCGCAGGATTCCACATTTTGAAGTAGTATCTTTTTCTGTTTGTCTAATTTACATCTAGATATTTTTTAAGAATGTCACATCTAAGCTCCCATAAATAACGCAGCAACAAGAAATAAAAAAAAAACTGGGACAAAAAAAATAAACCACAAACATAGTGGACATCAAGTTAGATGTGACATAACTACGTCACATCTAGATATGCCCTAGACATACCCTATCTTTTTACTGACCTCTACAATTATACGTGTTATCTGTGCAGGTATAATCATCGCTCTGCTTGTCAAATATCATAGGAAAAGCACTGCGGCCCTTGGCAATTATGTCAGGTTTGTGTGCATTATAGGATCGTTGACATGTCAGTGATTGTGCAATTGATTGAAGGTTTGGCTAACATGCATGCATCCTATCAACTGTGACGCAGGCTAGCAATCTTGGTCATCTATGTTACTTCGGTGTTTTGGGACGTGCGGGGTTTGAAGAAATACGCGAGAATGATTCTCCCTATGGCCCTCGAGATGGCAAAGCATCCCATGGCAACGACAATACGGTGCAAACGAGTGAAAGCGACAGGAGAGGTTGAATATCTCGAAATCAAAAGATGAAACAAAATGTAATATATTGGGAGGATGATGTTCCGTAAGCATGTGTCCAAATTCATACTCATACTCGGTTGGTTTTTGTACATACCTCACAAATGAGCATGAGCTCGAACTTGAAATTCCACATGTCTATCACTGTTCTAGCATTTTTTTAGTTTCTTTGAAACCTTGATAATTAATCTTCTGTGGGGTCCAGTCGATGATCTACTACGGCGGATCTTCATACATCTCCACACGGCCTCTACAACGTGGGTTGGATGGGTCGGGTCCATGATGGCCTACAGTGAAGTCGGAGTCGTTTGCTCAGGGTTCTTAGGATGATGATGACGGCTCCAAGGGAGGAGTGAGGATGATGACGCCTGGGTGTCTCGGCGATGCCCTCTTTGGAGTGTTGTGCGTGGAGTATCTTTTGTGTGCCGCTCAACGGTTGTGATGGTTTGCGCTTGTTTCTTCACAATTAACTAGGCAACCTTGTTTTCGCTCGGTTTTTTCAAATTAATTGAGTAACTCTTTTCTGAATACAGGAATCCTGTCATTTCAGAAGAAAAAAAAGTTCTACTCTCCCCGTTTCCAAATATAAATCTTTTTAAAGATTTCAAAAAGGAACTACATACGAAGCAAAATGAGTGAATCTACACTCTAAAATATGTCTATATACACGTATATTGTAGTCCATTTGAAATCTCTAAAAAGACTTATATGTAGGAATGAAAGGAGTAGATGAGTGTAAACTAAATGTTTCCTGTATCATTTCCCGTTGAGTTTTTTGGATATTGGAGCGTATCTATAGATCTTCAAATTAAGAGTAAAAGCGCCACATTGAAGAAATTTGTCCTTTCAAAGAAGATCATGGGTGCGGAACTTCACAGTTTAAACTCGTGATGATGTGAATTTAACATCAATGTATTTCTACTAGGCATGTGATGTGTGTGCCTTTTCATTGTAACAAAAAGCTCTGTATGATGAGTATTTGACAAAAAGCTATCACTATTGTGATTTGCATCCCACAGTACTACAACTTCTAAATTTTTAATAAAAAGACTACCACTTTTTTCATAATTCGTCCCTAAAAACTACAACTTTCGGGTGGTGACCGCGTTATTGGATTTAGATACGTTTATGACAAGCGGGACCAACCGGCAGGACCGACGTGGCAGAAAAGTCAACGTCGTTTATTTTGACGGTTATTATAGGTGGGGCCCACACGTCAGCATCAACCTCCTCCCCCTTCCTCCTCTCTTTCTCTCTGGCATTTGAACAAGCATGTTGTGTGCATCGAGCAAAGCAGCCGGCCGTGGCGGCGAACACCGACGCCGTGCTGAAAGACAGAGACTGCATACGATACGATGCAGTAGGAAGGAGTGCTCAGCTCGTTTAGAGGAGTCTCGGTCACCCAAAGATTGTCTTTATAAGCTGATGACATGGCGTTTTTCTTGAGACCATCTCTACAAGATATCACATTCATGAAAGCGACCTTTGACATCTTTGGTGAAACCTCGGGATTAAGGATCAATTACAGCAAATCAAATGCAATCACTAGTAGAAGAAGGGCCTAATGTGAAGCACATTAGTCCCGATTTGTAACTGAACCGGCATTAATGTGATCATTAGTGCCGGTTCCAATGGCTAGGCGGGCGGCGATCATTAGTACCGGTTCGTAGCGAACCTTTAGTACTGGTTCGTGCCACAAACCAGTACTAAAGGGGTGGTGGCAGGATGGTGTCAGGCTGCGGCCCCACCAACACCTTTAGTCCCGGTTCGTGGTACGGACCGGTACTAGAGGCTGAGCTTTAGTCCCGATTTGTGCCCTGAACCGGACTAAAGGTGTTCCTATATAAATCCTTCGTCCACCCGCGATCAATCTCGCTCTGTTCTTCCCCTTTCCCCTCTCCTCTCTGTTCTTCCCCTCTTCCTCGAGCTCATCACACATTTTGCCCAAATTTTGTCAAGATTTGAAGGCCCTCATCCATTCAAGTGATCACAAAGGTTAGCAACTTTGTCCTTTCATCTTTCATTGCTAGATTAGCTCTTGCAATACTTTATATAGTGATTAATTTGTGGGTTTTAGTAATTTGGGAGGAATTATATGTGGTAGTTTATTTGATTTATATGCAATCTGAGCTCAAAATAACTCCTAGTTTGCATATATAGGTGTGGTTTACTTAGTGCCTTTCCGTCTCCGTCCTAACCACCATCGATCGTCCCACCGACCCGTCGCCGGCACCACCTTGTGGTGAGCCTCTTGTTCTTATCTTTTTTATATATAAAAAATCATGTTTGTGTGATTTAGATATATAGTTACTTGTATAACTATCTTACCCGTACGTTGTTTGTTATATATAGTGCCATGGTTTTGATATCCGTACCCTCCGACCCTCGTCCGGGTTATGATTTGGATGTGGTATATTCTCTTTTAAAACTATTTGTTGCATCTCGTGTTTATGACAAAGTATGCCCATCAAGTTGACATAGATATTTTTATCTAGGAGGTATGTGAACCGGAAATTCCAATTGACCCTATTGTCGAGAGGTTAAATTTAGTTGAAAGAGAAAACGAGTATTTGAAAGAAAAAATAAAAAGAATTGAGGGGGAGAAGATGGAATTGGAGTTGCATGTTGTCGATGTCGTCAATGATCACAAGATTAAGATGGAGAAAATGTGCTTGAAGAATAGAAAGATTAGAAAATATGCCATTGATAGTGAGGCTTGGTATCATTATGTTGTTGGATCAATTGTTACCTTAGTTGCGATGTTGATCGCATTTGTTGTTGCATTTAAATGCTTTTGCTAGAGAGTTATTTGTATGTTAGTTTTATGAGAATAAGTGTTGTATGAACTTGTATTAATTTGGTCTATTCGGTGTTGTGTGATGAAGATGAGCCAACAATGGATGTACGATGACCGATACCCTCCCCAGTTCGTTGATGGCGTGCATACTTTTCTGCTTACGGCTGAGGCAAACAAGTGGGCGGATGGTTTTATGCCTTGTCTCACTCAAGCACACTACATAGTTCTACAGAATTCCGCCTTGGTGGCTCCGTATATGGAGGAACACAAGAATTTTCTACGCTCCAAACACCCGGAGCAGTCTGACAACTGGATTAAACGTGAACAAATGGGGACTTTCACCGGTTGGTTGCAGACATGTGCCATGCATGACGCCGCTATTGAAGATGACCTGTACTTATTATCCCAGTTACCATATTCGAATATAATGACTTTCAAAGGGTACGAGATAAATGTGAATACATTTTACACGATCGCCCAAGATAAGAAGAGCACCAACCAAAACAGTGGTGTCCGCTATGCTGCAGCAACCAAGACAGGAAAGGACACATATTATGGTTACATAGAGGACATATGGGAACTTGACTATGGACGTGGTTTGAAGGTCCCTTTGTTTCGGTGCAAATGGGTCAATATGACACGAGGCTAGTAATGGAAGACCCGCAGTACGGAATGACAATAGTGGATCTCAACAATCTTGCGTATGCAGACGAACCATTCGTCCTAGCCAATGATGTGGCGCAGGTTTTCTATGTAAAGGACATGTCTACCAAGCCGAGAAAAAGAAAAGATAAGGAAGCAAATACATCATACGATAAGCTAAAGCACCACATAGTTCTTTCAGGAAAAAGAAACGTCGTGGGAGTGGATGACAAGACAGACATGTCAGAAGATTATGAAAGTTTGATGAAATTGCTCCATTCACAGTGAATATTGACCCGAGCATCTAGTAAAATGATGAAGATTGTCCATGGTTATGGCGCAAAGGGACACACGCGAAGAAAAAGTTTCACACCCAAAGATCCCACTCTGGGATGTGATCGGCTTCACTGTCATCACTTTCTTCTCTAGTGAGTTTACGGACTTATATATCTGGAAAGTCCCACTTCGAACAAATCGGAGGGAATCTTTGTAATAGTTAGGGTACTTATGTGTTTTGGCATTTGAAACACGAAGATATATTATGTTCAAACAAATTCTTTCATGCATTATGTAGGACTTCATTTGCTATTTTTTTGAGCTAAATGACCCTTAAATTGAAAAGCATTTCAAATGAACTCTGAAATGGTTGAAAGTTGGCATGGTATCATAATTTCACCCACGTAGCATGTGCAAAAAAGTAGGAAGGGTTATGGCAAAAACTGGATGCACTTCGCGTACAAAAGGGACAATCTCTTTTGAAGTATCAGGGATTCGGACGAAAACTCATCTGTTACAAAGTCATTTCATTTTTTAAATTATTACAACTCCAGACTTTTTGTGCGTTCAGTATGCACCATTCAAAGCCACGTCATCAATTTTCAACCCTTTCTGACTTCGTTTGCTATTTTTCATGCATTTACTGATTTTTTTAGCTAAATGACCCTGAAATTGAAAAACACTTCAAATGAATTCTAAAAAGGTTGAAAGTTGTCATGGTATCATCATTTCACCCATATAGGATGTGCAAAAAAGTAGAGAGGGTTGCGACAAAAACTGGATGCACTTCGTGTACAAAAGGGACAATCTCTTTCGAAGTATCAGGGTTTCGAATGAAAACTCATCTGTTACAAAGACATTTCATTTTTTAACTATTACAACTCCAGACTTTTTGTCCGTTCAGTATGCACCATTCAAAGCCACGTCATCAATTTTCAACCCTTTCTGACTTCATTTGCTATTTTTCATGCATTTACTGTTTTTTAGCTAAATGACCCTGAAATTGAAAAACACTTCAAATGAACTCTGAAAAAGTTAAAAGTTGGCTTGGTATCATCATTTCACCCACATAGCATATGCAAAAAATAGAGAGGGTTATGGCAAAATTTGGATGCACTTCGTGTACAAAATGGACAATCTCTTTCGAAGTATCAGGGTTTCGGACGGACACTCATCTGTTACAAGGCATTTCATTTTGGTTATATATTGATCTAGTAGATAAAGTTTAGTATGATCTAGCTTTGAGTTTTTGTGTTGATCCTTATCTATGTAATAGAGTCCGTGGGCTATATATAATAAAGATTAGTCTTCAGTCGAGGGCTTTGCTATCTTGCTATGATCTTGAGGGAATAAAAGAAAAAGAAAGAATAAAAAGAAATAAAGAGATCATATTGATCTTATGGAGAGTAATGACTTCACATATAAAGAGTATGATGAATAAAAGTTTTGAGAGTTGACAAACATAGTTTTGGTCATCGTGCAATTAATAGGAAGTAATAAAGAAAGAGAGGTTTTCACATATAAATATACTATCTTGGTTTGCTAAAAAGTTGATTGTGAGCACTCATTAAAATATACTATCTTGGTTTTGGACATCTTTTCTGATTGTGAGCACTCATTAAAATATGGCATGCTAAAAAGTTGGTGTTGGACAAGGAAGACAACATAATGGGTTATGTTTTCTTATACCGAAATAAATTATATTTTCATGGATCATCCAACATGTTGAGCTTGCCTTTCCCCCTCATGCTAGCCAAGTTCTTTGCACCAAGTAGAGATACTACTTGTGCTTCCAAATATCCTTAAAGCCACTTTTGCCATGAGAGTTCACCATATATACCTATGGATTGCGTAAGATCCTTCAAGTAAGTTGTCATTGTTGTAAGCAATAAAAATTGCTCTCTAAATATGTATGATCTATTAGTGTGGAGAAAAGAAGATTTATACAAGCTTGTGATATGGAAGAAATAAAAGCGACAGACTGCATAATAAAGGTCCCTATCACAAGTGGCAATATAAAGTGACGTTCTTTTGCATTAAGATTTTGTGCATCCAACCATAAAAACACATGACAACCTCTGCTTCTCTCTGCGAAGGGCCTATCTTTTTTTTGTCTTACACCTTATACAAGAGTCATGGTGATCTTCACCTTTCCTTTTTACACTTTATCCTTTGGCAAGCACTATGTGTTGGAAAGATCCTGATATATATATATATATCTAATTGGATGTGGGTTTTCATAAAGCATTATTGTTGACGTTACCCTTGAGGTAAAAGGTTGGGAGGCAAAACTATAAGCCCCTATCTTTCTCTGTGTCTTATTAAAACTTCATACCCATAAGTATTGCGTGAGTGTTGGCAATTGTGAAAGACTAAATGATAGTTGAGTATGTGGACTTGCTGAAAAGCTCTTATATTGACTCTTTCTGATGTTATGATAAATTGCAATTGCTTCAATGACTGAGATCATAGTTTGCTAGTTTTTAATGAAGTTTCTGATTCATACTTTACATTGTGAATAGGTTGTTACTTCAGCATAAGAAATCATATGACAATATATATATATATATATATATATATATATTTGTGTGTGTGTGTGTGTTGCTATTCTAAGAATGATCATGATGCCCTCATGTCCGTATTTTATTTTATCGACACCTCTATCTCTAAACATGTGGACATATTTTTCGATATCGGCTTCCGCTTGAGGACAAGCAAGGTCTAAGATTGGGGGAGTCGATACGTCCATTTTGCATGATGCTTTTATATCGATATTTATTGCATTATGGGATGTTATTACACATTATGTCATAATACTTATGCCTTTTCTCTCTTATTTTACAAGGTTTACATGAAGAGGGAGAATGCCGGCAGCTGGAATTCCGGGCTGGAAAAGGAGCAAACATTAGAGACCTATTCTGTACAACTCCAAAAGTCCTGAAACTCCACGAAAGTCAGTTTGGAATATATTAAAAATATTGGGCGAAGAAAGCACCAGAGGGGGGCCACCCACTGTCCACGAGGGTGGAGGGCGTGCCCTACCCCCTGGGCACGCCCCCTGCCTCGTGGGCCACCTGGAAGCCCCCCGATGCCCATCTTCTGGTATAAGGTGTCTTTTGCCCTGGAAAAAAATCATAAGGAAGCTTTCGAGATGAAGCGTCGCCGTCTCGAGGCGGAACCTTGGCGGAACCAATCTAGGGTTCTGGTAGAGCTGTTCTGCCGGGGAAACATCCCTCCGGGAGGGGGAAATCGTCACCATCGATCCTCTCATCAGGAGGGGGTCAATATCCATCAACATCTTCACCAGCACCGTCTCATCTCAAACCCTAGCTTGTATCCGATCTTTGTCTCAAAACCTCAGATTGGCACCCGTGGGTTGCTAGTAGTGTTCATTACTCCTTGTAGTTGATGCTAGTTGGTTTATTCGGTGGAAGATTATATGTTCAGTCCTTTATGCACATTAATATCCCTCTGATTATGAATATGAATATGATTTGTGAGTAGTCACATTTGTTCCTGAGGACTTGGGAGAAGTCTTATTATAAGTAGTCATGTGAATTTGGTATTTGTTTGATATTTTGATGAGATGTATGTTATCTTTCCTCTAGTGGCGTTATGTGAACATCGACTACATGGCACTTCACCATTGTTTGGGCCTAGGGCATTGGGAAGTAATAAGTAGATGATGGGTTGCTAGAGTGACAGAAGCTTAAACCCTAGTTTATGCGTTGCTTCGTAAGGGGCTGATTTGGATGCATATGTTTCATGCTATGGTTAGGTTTACCTTAATTATTATTTTGTAGTTGCGGATGCTTGTGAGAGGGATTAATCATAAGTGGGATGCTTGTCCAAGGAAGGGCAGTACCCAAGCACCGGTCCACCCACATATCCAATTATCAAAGTAACGAACGCGAATCATATGAGCATGATGAAAACTAGCTTGACGATAATTCCCATATGTCCTTGGGAGCGCTTTTCTTATATAAGGGTTTGTCCAGGCTTGTCCTTTGCTACAAAAAGGATTGGGCCACCTTGCTTACTTTTGTTACTTGTTACCCGTTATGAATTACCTTATCACAAAACTATCTATTACCGATAATTTCAGTGCTCGCAGAGAATACCTTACTGAAAACTGCTTATCATTTCCTTCTCCTCCTCGTTGGGTTCGACACTCTTACTTATCAAAAGGACTACGATAGATCCCCTATACTTGTGGGTAATCATGCACCTGTGAGCCACAAGCTCACATGGCGCACCCATTGAGGGAGTCCTGGATTAGGGGGTATCCGGACAGCCGGACTATATACTTTGGCCGGACTGTTGGACCGTGAAGATACAAGACTCAAGACTTCGTCCCGTGTCCGGATGGGACTCTCCTTTGCATGGAAGACAAGCTTGGCGATCCGGATATTATATTTCCTTCTTTGTAACCGACTCCATGTAAACCCTAGCCCCCTTCGATGTCTATATAAACTGGAGGGTTTAGTCCTTAGAGACGGAATCATAATCATCATAGGCTAGCTTCTAGGGTTTAGCCTCTACGATCTCGTGGTAGATCAACTCTTGTAACACTCATATCATCAATATCAATGAAGCAGGAAGTAGGGTTTGACCTCCATCGAGAAGGCCCGAACCTGGGTAAAACATCGTGTCCCTTGCCTCATGTTACCATTAGCCTTAGACGCACAGATCGGGACCCCCTACCCGAGATCCACCGGTTTTGACACCGACATTGGTGCTTTCATTGAGAGTTCCTCTGTGTCGTCGCTGCAAGGCTTGATGGCCCACCTCGTTGTCAAGGAAAACATCACCTCTGGGGGAGCACTGGCTGTAGGCCAAACTCTCCGACTAGGCGGCTTCTTCATGGTCGCCCAATCGACTGTCGCGTCGACGATGATCTCTCGGGTCATCACGAATAGCCCCCACGTCAATTCGGAACTTGCCGAACAGATGGATCCAAGGGAACTCTCCTCCCTTAATGAGCTCTTGGATCGCATCGCTGCTTTGGGAGTCGCCACAGACTATGACCGAATTGGGCTTAAACCCGACCAAAGGGATATTAAATCCTCGCTGGTCACCCACGAGATAGCGGTGGTGGAGGAGCCACGTACGGATGGTCCCTCTATTTTGAGGATGAATTATGTCTGGATTACCGAGCTCCCTGAGCCAGATACCCGCTCACGGGAGGACATGACCCAGACCCCGGACTTAGAATCGGGTATCAGGCCATAAAAATCGGGCGGCACCCCGAATCCCGAGCTATCAAGCCCGGAAGCTCCTCTGCCCCTGGGCATTAGATCGGATCAGAATCCAGATTCAGCTACACCCATGCACCCAGACTAAAACCGTGTTTCCCATATCAGACAAGAGCCCCAAGAGATAGCTCAAGCCCATCCGGCCCAAGCAACATACTCGATCAACCATGTGAAATTCGTGGTACCCCTAGAAGGGCGGCCAAGCACACCAATAGAGAATGCCGGATCCTCAATGCAAAACGGCCAGTCGTGCGCCGGAAACAATGAAAGGAGGTTTTCAAACAATGAAAGACCAACCAAACATGGCGAAATCAAAAGAAGATCCTCCACAGCACAAACGGCCGATCTTCTCCGATCACATTGACCGTCCGGACAACATCAACCATAGCAATTTAATTGCACTCACTATCGACCCAATAGTTTGGGGGCTCCATCCCATACGAGCCCCCGCGGTCATAAACTATTAATAACAGCTTCTAAAAGATGCCAGGTGCAAAGGCCAAGTTTTACTGGCCCACCACATTAATGGTTGTCTTCGGATCACCAAGCAAATACCACGCTGAAGACTAAGTCTTCGGCATTGTCCCCTTATACAGTAATTACAACATACTACCGGGACAAGCCGCGGGGTACAACATTAGGCTAGTCCCGCGTGACATAGTCACAATTATGGGCAGGGCTGAACCCCACCCTTAGAGGGGAAATCATACCGCTGCTGGAATAGCAAGGCGTGCCTGTTTATCAAATTTTGATTCGGCAGCCAACTACCCGGACACCAACTGAGGAGTCCGCGCTATTTTACGGCATGACAGCCTGGTTCAGCCAGGCTCCGATGAGGCACCCACAGTTCAACCACAAGAGGACATGCAGCTGCCTTCAAGCATTTGTCTTTACAGATTAACTTTGGCGTAGAAAAGGACTGGCGACGTGGAATCAGCTCGGACGCACAAGGGCAGGAACGCATAAGTACCCCCCCCAAAGGAGGCAGTCCGGATACACTTCAGATCCACACACAGCCTCCTCCAGTCCGGCCATGACAGGTTCCGCCAAAAACACCTCTTTTCATAATCATAAACCGTACTCATATGCATAGACATGTCATCCTACTACAGTGCGTAGACTTAAATAACACTTACCGGTTGTCATTCTTCATTGACGCCATTTTTTCCATAAACGGCACCCGTACATTGTATTATGCCCCACTATGCCAGGGGCTTCATAATACTCATAATACGGCAACAAAGTCCAGCCACCTTTTCGGTCGCTCGGCACCCCGAACTTATAGCATTATATGCACCAGCTCCGAATCATGTCTTGGGTCATTAGTTGGGTTTGCCCGGCTCCCATGTTTTGGTACCTTACGTTCCGCTCTATCGGCTAAGGTAGCGTCGGGAGAATTACTGCGATTGTGTCCCGGTTCTGCCGGACAAGCACCTTAGTAGAGAAAGCCAAAAACTGACTATCATGATACGGCGAGAGCTGGTCAGCTGTTCGAGAGGTTGTAAAATCTTTAAAGATTTATTCCGCATATTGCCATTATAAATGCAAAGTGTGACGGATCGGTTTTCCTATCAGGCGCCGATAGAGCCCCTAGTACGGTCTTCTGAACACCAGGGGTTGCGCCCACCATACTCGAATTCCTATGGCTAAGTGAGAGTGATAAAGCCCTATAGTCTGATTGCCTGGTTCGTGGTGTGGAACACCTCCTTAAAAGGACCCAACAATGGGATAAAGAGTGTTCAGGTATATCCCGAACACCCCCATACTTTTCACGTGGGGGCAGAAGCCGACGACTGGCCAACCCTCAGGTTTTATATACACTAAACGGCTGCACAGGAAGAACAAATAAACAGGCAATAAATAATAAAATTGCCATTATCCCACATTACAAAGAATGGCACGACAACCTTCAGGGAAATATAGTGTCTACACTAATTCGCCACAAGGCCGGCTCCTTTCAGGGCACCTTCATAGTATAACTCGGGCTTGCGATCCTTACCCTCCGGTGGTCCCTCAGTCATCAGCTTCTCAGCATCAAGCTTCCCCCAGTGCACCTTCGCATGGGCAAATGCCATGAGCGCACCCTCTATGCAAACCGATCACTTAATGACATCGAGCCGAGGGCAATCACCAACAATCCGCTTCACGAGTCCAAAGTAACTGCTTGGAATTGGCTCCGCGGGCCATAGCCGAACAACCAAGTCCTTCATGGCTAGTTCGGACGCCTGGTGCAGTTTGACCAGCTGCTTCAGCTGATCGATAAAGGGCACCGGATAGTTCGGCGCCAAATACTGCGACCAGAAATCCTTCTCCGCAGACTTCTTCTCCTCACTCCGGTAGAATTGGGCAGCATCAGCAG
The DNA here is from genome assembly GCF_018294505.1 of Triticum aestivum. Taxonomy (NCBI): domain Eukaryota; kingdom Viridiplantae; phylum Streptophyta; class Magnoliopsida; order Poales; family Poaceae; genus Triticum; species Triticum aestivum. The sequence continues at coordinate 462,206,638 of NC_057807.1, read as the reverse complement.
GTCCGCAAACACACCTGGAGAAACAAGAATTCAGCTTGTCGCTTAGAGCCCCCATTACTATGAAAAAATGGCCCTGAGTACAAAAGGCCTTACCAGCCGCAACCTTCTGTGCCTCCTGAATGTCCTTCAGAGCACCTCAGGCTTCTTCCCGTGCATCCTCCGCGGCTTGGAGAGCTTGGGCGAGTTTGGATTCTTTCCCTGCTAAACTCTGCTCCAAGGCCTCACTTTTCTTCACAGCCTCCTGGAGCTCTCGCTGAGCTTCAATGACCCTAGCCTCGTGTTTATCACGAAGAGCCTGCTCGGCGGTGGCCTTCTCGTTGGCTTTGGCCACATCCTTCTTCAGTGCCTCCATTTCGGCATTCGCCCCTGGAACATACAATACAAATATTTTCATCAGGCACAACTTCTAATTCATGCTCAACTTAGCAAACAGGTTTCGACATACCTTGCTTGTCCTCCAACTGCTTCTTCACGCGGCGAAGTTCCTCTTCGGCGCCTTCCAGACGCTGCTTTAGTCTGGACGCCTCCGCACTATGAGCGGCGGTCGTCCCTGCAGACGCCTGTTTTCAAACAAAGGGATATACGTCACTAACTGAGTCTCCTGCAAAACGGAAATTTGATCCCCTGTCCGGCTCTCTCTATCTCTTCTCCGGACAATGCATCAGGGGCTACTACTCATACTATGACAATCTTCCAGAGGTTCCTAAAAACATACCTCAAAGCCTTTTATAAGGCTAAGGCAGGATTCATTCAGCCCGCTCTCAGCAGACTGAATCTTCTCAATAACCACACCCATGAGGGCGCGATGTTCATCGACGATGGATGCACTTTCTAGTGTTGTCGATAGACCGCCCGGCAATTCTACTTGGAAAGAGGTTGCTGGTGGAGCGGGCTGGCCTCCCTCCGTCAAGGGGGGCTTCTCGCCCAATCCTAGAGCTTTAAAGGCCTCCAGGACTGTGTCCGGCTGCGGGTCGAATCCAAGATCGCCCCCGCCGTTGACATTCATAGGAACCGCTGCTCCCATGTATCCGGCCCCAGAGATATGTCCTCCCTGGTCCAGGCCACGCTGAGACGACACCTCGGTGTCGTGCATAGGCTTCGGGGAAGGGGCCTCTTGAGGCGTCTCGCTCTCCAGGGCATTTGAGCTCAGCGAATCCTCCGAGGAGGACTGTTCGGCGCGAGACCTTGCTGGGCTGCACAAAAGAATGGTGACAGTCAAAACTACTACATCCTAATAACCCCGGGCGCGTATGCGTGTTTGGATTTTGTATACTTACGACTTTGCCAGGGGCTGGACCCTGGGATCCCACTCCGGGCTGCTATCAGCAGCCGTGGAGGATCCCTCAGGAAGGGAACCTTTGCCCCTCTTTGGCGATTTGGCCTCCAGGGATGAGGAAGCCGTCCTCTTCCCTCCCCCTGCGGGGGACTCGTCTTCTTCCTCCTCCTCTTCGTCTTCGGAGGAGGGATGGTCGTTGGAGTCTTTGGATTTTGCGTCTGAAGCATCACGATGACGGAGGCCACTCTGGGTCTTCTTGACCTTCTTGGGGGCCTCTTTCTTTGGCGCCCCGTAAGGCGCTGGGACCAGCATCTTCGTCACAAGAGGTCCGGTCGGTTCCTCCGGCAGCAGGGCAGGACAGTGTATCCGCTCCACCTTTTTCATCCACCCCTGGGATTATTGTAAAGCATGATAAAAGCGTCTCCCTCAGGACATGCCAGCTAAAACATGGATGGACAGAGCATGGCAATGACTTACCGGACTTGGAGAGCGGGATAGTTGATACCCACGGTCCTCTGCGGAGTCCGGCCACGGTTTGCCGGACTTGAAGAGCACCTTCCAGATGTCCTTGTGGGAGGATCCATAGAGCTCTCGTAGGGTCTGGTGTTCGGTCGGGTCATATTCCCACAAATTGTAGGCTCGACTCTAGCAAGGGAGAACCAGGCGAACTAACATCACCTGGACTACGTTGACGAGTTTGACATCCTTGTAGACCACGCTCTGGACGCGCGTTTGGAGCATCGACAGCTTGCCGGATTAGGACCAGTTCAGGCCCTTCTCGGGCCAGAACGTGGGCCGCAGTGGGGCTCCGTATCTGAATTCGGGAGCAGCGGCCCACTTTTTGCCGTGCGGTTTGGTGATATAGAACCACTGCTGCTGCCACTCCTTGACGGAATCATTGAAGGCGCCCATCGACCATATGACCTTGGGCATCTTTCTCACCATGGCGCCGCTGCATTCAGCGTGCTCTCCTTTCACCACCTTGGGCTTTATGTTGAAGATTTTCAGCCATAAGCCAAAGTGGGGCGAAATACGGAGAAAGGCCTCACATGCGATGATGAATGTCGAGATGTTAAGGAAAGAATTGGGGAAAGATCATGAAAATCAATCCCGTAATAATGCATGACGCCGCGAACAAATGGGTGAAGGGGAAACTCAAGACCACGGACAAAATGAGGAAGAAACACGACCCTCTCGTGGGGCCCCGGAGTGGGGACGATCTGTCCCGCCGGCGGAAGACGGTGGCCGATTTTATTGGCCAGGTACCTGGCCTCTCGGAGATTTTTGATGTCCCTCTCCCGAACGGTAGAGGCCATCCATTTACCTCCTACTCCAGATCCGGACATCTTTGGAGGACCTCTCTTCGGTGGAGAAGAAGAGTGCTTGGGCTCTAGGGCTCAAACAGAGGGGAATGAAATAGCGGAAGGCGTGGGTAAAAAGGAAGAGACCTTATCTCTTTATAGAGGCGGTAAAAGTTTTTGCGCCTTCCCACTTGCCTGGTGGAACCCGCTCGTTCCCCACTCGCCCCAATTAGCGGTGCGGTTGGGCTACCCACACCCGTATTGATGAGAATCCCGTAATAAGGGGACGTGATCTCTGCTTCGGCAAGACGTGCAGAGGAGACCACCTCGCAATATGCGCTGTGGCTGGTTGTGGGAAGATGGTTCGAAAGATGACCTGACCGTGGTGTTATGTCATGTTGTCTAAAGTTGCCCGCAGATTACATTTGTGAAATATCATTCTCTCTATGGTGGTATGTGAAGATCGTCTTGCAGATCCAGACACGTTTTAAGTGTTCGGTAATTACTTTGGAGTATTCAAAGATGGAACCCGCCTTGCAATGTCGAAGACAAGACTGCATGCCGGACTCATCGTCATTGAAGCCTGGTTCAGGGGCTACTGAGGGAGTCCTGGATTAGGGGGTATCCGGACAGCCGGACTATATACTTTGGCCGGGCTGTTGGACCGTGAAGATACAAGGCTCAAGACCTCGTCTCGTGTCCGAATGGGACTCTCCTTTGCATGGAAGACAAGCTTGGCAATCCAGATATTATATTTCCTTCTTTGTAGCCGACTCCATGTAAACCCTAGCCCCCTCCAGTGTCTATATAAACCGGAGGGTTTAGTCCTTAGAGACGGAATCATAATCATCATAGGCTAGCTTCTAGGGTTTAGCCTCTATGATCTCGTGGTAGATCAACTCTTGTAACACTCATATCATCAATATCAATCAAGCAGGAAGTAGGGTTTTACCTCCATCGAGAGGGCCCAAACCTGGGTAAAACATCGTGTCCCTTGCCTCCTGTTACCATTAGCCTTAGACGCACAGATTGGGACCCTCTACCCGAGATCCGCCGGTTTTGACACCGACACCCACCCCCTGGGCACACCATGCAGGCTTGTGGGCACCACATGGACCCACTCACTTAGTGCCCAGGCTCACAGCCTTCTTCCACCTCAAGAAAAAAATCATCATGGCTTCCTATCCCGTGTCCTTGCTCATTTTTCGTGAAATATTTTATCGCGTTGCTCATAGCTCCATTTCCGAAATTGTTCGGAGGAATTGCTCCTTGGCATGTGAATTTTCTGATGATCCAATTAGTTTTTGTTCTAGTGGATTATGTTTTGCATATTTTTCTACAATTGGTGACCATGTATATGATCTTGCATGTTAAATTAGTTTATTTCTAAGTAGTTTTGATGCATGATATAACCTCTAGATACTTGTGGGACTAGTTGCTATCAATTTTGTTGAGTTTTATTCACTTCTTATTTGGGGACTAAAATATTTAGAAAATTTCAGAGAAAGAAAATGTTGAGGAGAGTGTTCTCCGAGGGTTCTTCAAGCAAGAGTTCCCCAAGACCTACTATCTGCGATCCCGATCTCGAGCCCCCTCGGGATGCCATTGTGAAATCTTGCGGATGGCCATCCAATGCCTTCATGATTAATGTTGGCATCAAGGAAGAATTTGATATGTACATACAAAATGTCAAGTTGACGGATTTCTTATCAAATAAGTGTCCGCAATACCATGATCTCACTGATTCCTTTGTGCGGAAATTCAAGTATGTATCTCACTGCTCTTCTCATGATGTCATTTTCAGTCTTCATAAAAATCCTACCACACAAGTGTTCGAGAAATTTGCATTGCTTGTAGAATTCCCTTTTGGGGTACTTGCCTCGAACCACATAAATTTCATTGTAATGAATTTCTCATGAGCATCATGCGAGGCAAAACTAGAGTAGTAACCCAAGCTAGAGTTGGAAGCATTCATTTTCCTTCTATTCATTATTTTGCTCTATTCATAGGAAGATGCATAACTGGTAAACATGACCTCTGTACTACATGTGCTCCTGACCTAAGTATTCTTAAAAGTGTTGTAATGAGAGATAGAAAATTTAATCTTGGGGCCATCATTGCATGTTGCATAAATAAAAACTCTTCTGATGGTGATCTTTATGGTGGGATTTACGCCACCCAGTTGGCGGCTTATCTTGATATACCTATTAAGGAAAATGATCCTCAGTTGGCTACTAGTTATCTTGATTATGATGCTATGGTCCACCATCAGTTTCTCGAAAGGGAGGACCCGCCATTCTGGTACATGCTAATATTTGATATGAATCGTGTTATCAGTATTACTTTGCCTGCCCCAGCCTTCTTTAACTTTCAGGAAAACTGAGATACTATATACATGAGGAGGAGGCTGAGGCGTACAGGGCAGCAGAGGAGACTGTTCGTCAAAGTGAGGCCGCCCATCAGGCGGTGGCAGCTGTACTTGAGCATGACCCAAACTATCGCTATGATTTCTACTCACGCCAGCCGTGGCCATAGACCAAGTTAGGCTAAAAGCCTAAGCTTGGGGAAGTACGTATTCTCACCGATAGTACATTCATGTATCACACATTCATTCCAGTTGTAGGTGTTCATCATTTTCATTGTATATCCATGTTTCATTTTATTTTTCTTTCTTTTGTGTGTTTAAAAACTTTGAAAATCCAAAAATATTTCTCGCTTCTTTTTGGTTTTTCTTTCTTGTTTAGTTAGTTGGTACTATTAAAAGAAAACGCAAAAAGATTTCCCGTTTCTTCTTTTGTTGTTTGTTGGGAGTTCTTTGGTGTAAGTAGTTTTTCTCGCTTTTCGTTTTTCTTCTTTCGTCCTCTTTCTTAAAAAATAACTAAAAACTCCAAAAATATTTCAGTGTGTTTCTTTGATTTTTTTTCTTTTCTTTGAGTCATCATAAGGAGAAGACTATGCTAGAATTCTTGAGTGGCTCTCATATGCTTTGTTGTTAATCTAACGAAGAGCCAATATTACCTTGTCTTCTCCTTTGAATAAAGTGTTTGCAGATTTCAGCTTAGTCCATGACACACCCGCACTATTATTATTTCCACTCATTCAGTCATGCAAGTGAAACAAAATATTGCGATTATTTCATGAAGTGATTGTGGTGAAGAAAAGCTGGTATGAACTCTTCTTGTTTTTCGTTTTTATAAATAATGTTTAACTTAGTAGGCCTGATTCTACATATTATGGGTAAACATGTTTGTGATGACAATTAGATATATTATAGTTCCTCATGCATGCTTAAGTAGCTAGGAGTTGATAATGATTTATCTTGAGTGTCAACATGCATTAAAATGATTGTGATGTAGTATGTTAGGATGGTATCCTCCTTTGTAATTCAAGTGGCTTGACCTGGCACATGTTCACACATGTAGTTGATTCAAAACCAATCCAGCCTTCATGATTTTATGTTCAGGGTGTTTATATCCTACTCATGCTCATAGTCAATGTTAAATATTGGCAATGCATGATTATGATCATTGTAGCTCTCTAGTTGGTGGATTCTCAACCTATTTGCTAGCCTTCGCCTGTACTAAGCAAGAATATTGTTTGTGCATCCAAAATCTTGAATCCCCAAAATTATGTTGAAGAGTTCACCATACCTACGTGTATAAGGTATTACCCTGCCGTTCCAAGTAAATGTGTATGTGCCATCTCTAATCATTCAAATAAGCATATGTTTTATGTTCCTGTACCGCTCATGGAGCGATAAGGCAGTCAATATCTTCCATGCTAAGCGGGTAATTCTGATGATGGGTGTTTATTCACTTGTCATTCCATGAGAGAGGCTGGTAGTTGGGATGTCCAATCCCGCTAAACAAAAATAAAGAAAAATTTAATAAAGCAAACTCCCCTGGGAAAGATGTTTGTTTGGAGGGCAGCCGTGAATTCGGCTAGCCATGGCTTGTGTTTGTATGGTTGAGGGGGAGTAAACTTTTCATTTCTGCACGGGAACCACCAATGATGTGTTTAGCATGGAAGATATTGGAATCCTTTGTCGTGACGTTGATAGGAAGAGCAAAGCTTTCTAAATGTATCCATCTCTGTTTTAAGCTTTGAGCTCTAGCACTTCTACTAATCTCTGCTTCCCTCTGCAAAGGGCCTTTCTATTTACTTTCAAGTTATCTACTTTTATTGTTGAGTCATTGCCTTCTCATTCAAAGCACCAATTTGGAGAGCGCTATTGTCATTCTTAGTTTAACATGCATTGAGTCTAGTTAATGTTGGATATGAGCATGACTAGATATCTTCTACCCTGAATTACATTGTTTAGTCGTTGCTTGAACTTTGGAGGTGCTCTGCATTTATGTTTTGCGGTCTTAGGAAGGGCTAGCGAGATACCATGTTATCATATTATATCATGATTGTTTTGAAAAATTGTTGGCATCCGAGATGTATTATTATTGCTCGCTAGTTGATTATGTTATTGTCATTAGTAAATGTGAGACCTAAGTGTTATCATTCACATGGTTAGTTCATAATCTTTGCTGAAAACATGAATACTAGTTAAGCATATATATACAACAGAACAAAATAGTTTGTAAAAGTTTTTCTTTGTCACTTTCAGTTTATCAATTGAATTGTTTGAGGACAAGCAATGAGTTAAGCTCGGGGGAGTTGATACGTCTCAAACATATCTACTTTTCCAAACACTTATGCTCTTCTTTTGGACTCTAATTTGCATGATTTGAATGGAAGTAACCCAGACGGGCGTTCTTTTGAGTTGAACTACCTTGGTGTTATTTTTATGCAGAAATAAAAGTTCTCGATTTTGGCTGCATACGAAGAATTTTTTTTGGAATATATAAAAAATACCGGCAAAAATATCTACCAGAGGGGGCCACCAGAGAGCCACACGCACCCTAGCACCCGTCCACCCACATACGAAATTATCAAAATAGCAAACACAAATCAACTAAACATGATGAACGTGACTAGACGACAATTCCCATGTGTCCTCGAGAACAATTTGCTTGCTATAAGAGAATGTTCTGACTTGTCTTTGCTATAAAAAGGATTGGGCCACCCTGCTATACCTTGTTACCATTGCTACATGCTACGTGTTACAAATTATCTTACTACAAAACTATCTGTCACCGCCACTTTTAGTACTTGCAGAAAATACCTTGCTGAAAACCACTCGTCATTTCCTGCTGCTCCTTGTTGGGTTAGACACTCTTATTTATCGACAGGACTATGATTGATTCCCTATACTTGTGGGTCATCAAATGCCATCCAACACAAATATCCATCGCTGATCCAATGCCTACACTTTGCTCATATTGATCTTTGGTAAGTTACTACTGTTGCTGATGATGTTAAAATCACTACAAAACTGCTACTGTTACTGTTACTGTTACTGCCAAAACTATCAAACTACTACACTACTAAACACTTTGCGGCGGAGAAACAACTTTCCAGGTGTGGTTGAATTGACAACTCAACCGCTAAAACTTATAAATATTCTTGGGCTCCTCTTGTGTCGAATCAATAAATTGGGTCAAATACTACCCTTGAAGACTGTCACAATCCCCTATACTTGTGGGTTATCAAAACATGTACCTCGTTAGTCGTGCTACTCATGCAAGTCGCGCTCCACCGCCGGCCGTGACTCAGCCTCGCCCTCTCTGCCCACAATTGTGTCACCCTGGTTACATCATGGCCCATTAGGTCCAATCTGCTCTGCCCGCAAAGGCCGCCCCATCTTCTCCCGTGATGCACCGATCTGTTCCGCCGCTGGTTGTCGCCTGCTCCTCCATGAGCTCGTCGACCACCACTGCTCCTCCTGTGGCCGCATCTCTCCTCAAGCGGTTACCTCTATGAGAGAGAGATAGATAGATAGAGAGAGAGAATGAAGATACCTATTTGACGAGGAAAACGAATGGTTTCATGTGGGGAGAGGCAAGTACGAAGCTTCCTGGAAATTTGCTCGAGCTCGCTGGTTTTAGTTAGCAATGACATGGACCAATAGCATGGAGGGACTACGACCCAATCAAAAATGGGTGATCGAACAGTGCATCTGCCGACGTGGCATAGGCGAGGAGGTGCCATTGCCCCGCAACTTATTGTGTTTGATATATAGGATACCACACAATCATGAATACTCCTTTTGGTCCACCTCTCATTTTCATTAGAAAAGTTAATCGAGAAACTCTTAATGAAAGCAATTAAAAAAGTTACCAAAATATGTCCCACACAGCAATCGGAACATGCCCCCACATACTTCTACAATCCGGCCACATGAATATACATGAACATTGTTCATTTTAGTTTTAGTGCCGACCTGTATTCCAAGTTTCTTGACCTTGCTGCGGTCAGAAAAAGTACCTGACCAACTTCTTGAAGATGATGCACACCTTCTCCATCTTTCCAATGTAATGGACATCTTCTCTGCCAAATTTCCCGCCCCTTCAACCTTCTCTCTGAAGTTGTATGCTTTTACCTTTGCATAGATCAGATTCCCCTTCTCAGCCAACATGTACGTCTTCTCAACCTTCTTACATTCCACCACAAGCCACATGCCCTTATCCAAAATGAATGTATGTTCTTTCATCCCCTTCGCTGGCAGGTTGCACACTTTTCCTGCATCGTGACATTCCACCACAAGCAACACTCCCTTTTTCAACATGAATGAACATGCTTTCATCCCCTTCTCTATTAGGTTTTACACTTCTACTGCATTGTGACATTCCACCACCAGCATCTTGCATTTCACCAGCAACTCCACTCCTATGTGGCATATGGACCTCATACCTCCTTCCAATACATGCATCTGTATTTTTTTCTAACATATTGATTCTTACCTTTGTCTGCATTTTGATTGCTAAATACCCTGCCCCTTTCCTTGCACTCTCCACAACCATTGACCGCATTCTTGGAGTTTTCGGTACTTGAGGGGATGGCTCTATAGCTAAAGGAGGCTTGGTTGGTGACAATACTGCATTGCAGATGGGGGCGCTCGTTTCCTTGCAGGCCCGTCTCCGTCCAGGGCCATTTTAAACTAGTTGTGGACACAAGGCGTAGTAAAATGCATATTTTTATAATAAAATTTTATAGTTATTTAAACTAGTTGTATGGTGCTATAAATTTAATTCGTACAATTTTCTATTACTTGGCTAGTATAGTTAACAACATAATTTTTGCTTAATAATACTAATATCATTCTCTATTTGTTATGCAGTTTTAACATATGTCAATCAATTTACCTTTCTTAAATTTAAATTATATGATATAACAAAAAATACAATGAATCAATTTTCCAAAATTGTATTAACTATGTGTGTGTGTGTATGTGTGTTTCATATATATTGATATCATTAAATATCATGAAAGAGATTTATAAAGCATACAATCCAACAAAAATATTATAGTGGTCCCTAGTGTATTATTAGGTAACCTTATATAAACTTCTAGGGTATGTCAAATGTGTCTTGCAATTTGCGTTCATTAATAAATTAACAACATGTGCATGATTTGTACTTGTACTTCGAATAGCACAAATATTGTAACCATCAAACAACATAAGAAATTGCAGACTACTTTTGCACACATATGATTTGATACTTTATATGCTCATTTGGAATGTTATGGTTTAGTTTGATGTGTACAAGAACCTCCACTAGTTTCTCAAATAAAAAATTGTGAATGAATTTAAACATAGAAATGTAGTTAACATATATTTTGTTGTGCAAATTGAGCCTAGCCCAGATGGTTAGGTTCCTTGTGGTGGAACCAACCTACCAGGGTGTCAATCCTACACCTAGCACTGGTGCTCATATTTTCCTGCATTTATTTCAGGATTTCCAGCAATGTTCGTTCAGCGAGGGGAGACATTTCGATTGACTACGAGGCGCCTGTGGTGACTTTGACAACCTCAAGATGATGTATCGGCTTAGCATCTCGAAGGTGCTCATAGGATAGAAATGTGTGTGTATGTTCATATATAAGGATGAGTGTTTGTAAGCATCTCTGATTGTACTGTGTTAAAAAACATATATTTCAAATGTATGGCAATCAGTGAGAGACCACCAGCCAAATTAAATTCAGCTTCACCTATTAGATTGGTTTGTTCCCACATAGTATACACTATGGGTGTGTTTAGTTTCCTCGATTGCACCTGTCTCACACCCACCATGCAATTTATGAATGTTTGGTATCATGCATGATGAATTGGGCCTAGCCCGACTAATGCAAAATGAGGCTCCCAGTCAGGCTGAGGGGAAATGCAAGTTTCGGCCGTTTCCCTGAGCCTGCATCTGCACAGCATCCAATCGGCTATGGTCTCTCTCCCAATCGGCTCACACCCTCTCATTTGCGCTGCTCTCCTTGCTTCTCTCCTATCTCGTGCGGCACTAGATCTCGCTGCCCCGTCGCCTCTATGCATGTCGCCGACGCGCCTCCTCACTGTTGCGCAGTTAGACCTCTCCTCCCCTCCTCTCCCATCTGTCCCCATCCATTTGGAATCCCCTACATCCCCGTTTCTTTGCTACTTGTGTTGCTTCTTCTGCAGACGCAGATGGGTGAGCGGATGGATCGGCAGCCTCCTCCGGCCATGGACGAGAATGAAGGTGAGGTGAGGATAAGAGATGTTCGCCGAGCGTTGTGTGTGGATAGATCCCAATGCTCCTCATCCCAACGCCCCATTTGGATTAGAGATATATAAGCTGAGATCTGTCCCCAACTTCCTTTTCCCCTATGAAAACAGTAATGCCCACACGTGTGGCAACATTGCAACTCGCCCACACGCCTGGATCACCATCCAGTTAAGTTTGCATGAATCTTGACACATCGAGGCAGTTTTCGCTTGCCACGTAGGACAAGGCCGGTGTGTGGGCGTTGGAGAGGTTGCCCACATGTCCCACAGCACGTGGTTGCCAGCTGCGCTATGTGGGCGAACTAGTTTCTGCCCACACAGCCACCACCTAGTCTATGTGCGTGTGGGCGAACTGCTTTTCACCCACACGACCATCGTAAGTTGTTGGATGGCAACTGCAGTTACGCGTACATGGCAACTAGGTAAACACACATGGCAACTATGATTCGTTTGCTAGACGGCAACTGCAGTTGCACGTACGTGGAAATCAGGTAAACATACATGGCAACTGTGATTAACCACACGTGGCAACTAGGTAAACACACATGGCAACTATTGTTTGACCATATGTGACAAGTAGTTACACTACAAAAAAAATACACTTCTGTGATGATACGCGTTTGTCACAGTAGGTCGCGTTTTTTGTCATGCATGTACATCCATGACGATTTTATGACATAATCAAGATAGTCATACCTGTGTTGTCATAAAAGTGTTCCATGACATTACCAAAATTATCATCATGAAAGTGTTCACTTCCATGACGATAAATCGCGCGTCACAGAAGTGCTTTTGTCAAGGGTGACCGACACGTGGCATCCAGCATAACGGAACGCCGTTAAGCTATCGGATCGGGTTTTGGATCCGATAACCCGTTAACAGCCCTGACCAATGGGGGCTTTCCACGTGTAAAATCATCATTGGCTGGAAGAAACACATGTCGGCTCATCGTTGGGACAGATGTCATCCACTCATTGGATGGAAGGCGCATATGATACGTCGACACATGGCACGGCCCCAATAGAGGCCCATTCTTGTGAAAAGGCCGGCCTGTTTGACTTGGTCAAAAGGTGGCGGCCCGGCCCATGGAAAGCTTGTTAATGGTCTGTTCGCATATAGCCCATTTACAGCCCCCTAATCCAAGGCCCGTTACGCCCTATCCGAATTAGGCACAGTAGCGTCATCTGGGCCATCCAATATGATTCCAGCCTGTTTTCACTTCTGGCCCATGTATGGCCCATGACGTCTTTCGGCCCATATGAGGCCCTTTGTAACTCTTGGCCCATTAACGGCCCGTGGTGAAACTGGCCCGCAGTGAACAGTGTATCACTTTATACCCATTAACGGCCCGTGGTGAAACTGGCCCGTAATGAACAGTGTATCACTTTATACCCATTAACGGCCCGTTATTCCGTTGGGCCGTTTCCAGCCCATGTTATCTTTCGGCCTTATCAGAGCCCATTTACTCTTGGGCTCATTTCCAGCATTCTTTTACTTATGGCCCGTTACTGTCATTTTCTGCTTGTGGGCTAAATTCAGCCCGAGGTTATAGTCGGCCCGTTTGTGGCCTGTTAATATGTTGGGCCGTTTTCATAGCATCATCAAATATGACCAATTAACGACGGCCCGTTATGGTCGGCCCATGAACAGACAATTCCAACTCTAGCCCGTTTACGGCCATAATGCGTCTGTTATTGGCCCATGTTTGGCCAACCGATCATACGACCCGTACAAGGCCCATTGATGATACGACCCGTAGAAGGCCCATTGTGTATACAACACATAGAAGGCCCATTGTTTCTACGGCCCGTAGGAGGGAAATGGTAACTACAGTAAATATGAGCCCATGGTTATTGTGGCCTAGTTTTAAAAAATAGGTTATTGCGGTCACTAGCAAACCGCGGAAAAAGAACTGCACTGACTACAAGAAAAGAAATAAACAAGACAATGAGAAAATAAATAAGAAAGCAACTTACGCTAGGCTATCACGGCTATCACACATATTACATCCACTGGGCATCAAAGTTCGCCACCAGTGCAAATATAGGGAACACAGCAGCATAGAAACGCCGCAACAAAACAAATCCAGAACTGAAACCACTTCAGAAGAGCTCAAGAAACAATATCCTGGGTACCCATAATGCCGGCAAGATGCTTAGCAAGCTTATTAACTTTCTCTTGTTTGGCGCTTAAGTCCTCCAGCACTTGCTGTTGCACCAGAAAGTATGCATTTGAATTCTGCAGGGACTTCCTTAGTCCTTCGGCTTCCTGTCGCATAACATCTGATCGATGTCTTTCAACTTGAAGTTGAGACTCAAGAAGCCGAATTGATTCAGGCAACGAGTTCGAAGAGCTGGTGCCAGCAGTAGTAGCCAGTAACTCGAACACTACATCAAGACAGGACTTTGGGGTTGTCTCAGTGTCTTCAATATAGTTTTTATCAGCTTTCTTGGAGACCAACAGGGATGTCTCACTATCTTGAACCTTATCTGCATTACTTCCTTTACCATTGCATAACAGGGTACTCTTCTTCAATATTTTATCCGCGTTCTAAAAGAGAAACAAACAAACACATCACATGTTTACAATGTAGTATATGAAACTCATTTTGGTAAACCAGTTCAGTAGTAAGGTGGACAGGATAACAACATGAAACAAACATATATCTATGTAGTATGGTCACTGTATGGTCTATATCATTCTAGATTATGTTGCCAAATCAAGATAGATACAATTCGAATCATATCTATTTAAGACAAGGCAGCATAGACAGAATATAAGTGTGGGAAACTACACAGTGATAACAACACTTGTAATGTGCATGGCATGAGAACATAACTGTTTATTCAATTGAAACTGAAATCAACATAGAGCAAGTTACAAGAGCAAACAGCCAAACACGTTGAAGAAACAGGTTTAAAACATACCTGTTGCGCCATTGGAGTTTCAGTTGCATCCTTCAAATTTGAAATTAGTTGGTATGAGTAAATACAGTGATGCAAGAGCAAAGTAGTATGAACCATAGCTACGGAACCTAACCTGAGAACAATTCTTCTTCTGCTTTAAGCGTTGACTTTGGGCTCAGAGTGGTGGTCCTCGTGCTTTGGGAACTGCAGTTTCCTTACTAACTGCTCGTGTTTGGGTGCTATGTGGTGGAGACGGTGTTGTGTCAACGGGAACTGGGCGTCTATCTGCTGGGGTTGGGGTTAGAAGGGATGTAGCTGGTTCTCTGTCCAACTGGGTAGGGATACAATCTTCATGTGTGTGGGTTATGTGTGGTGGGGCTGGTTCTTGGGCAAGTACAATCGTGGTTCTATCTGCATCGACAGGTAGCACGATCTTTTCTGAAGACTATGTTTTTACTCCCACAGATACTGCCATCACTCCCTCCAATTGAAATGGCTGATAAACAAGAAAAGTAATTGAATGTACAGACATTGTAAGATAGACAGGTGCAATGGATAGTAGGGAAGAAAACAGGGCATGAAATAATTCACATTTATGTTGTCTAACCAAACAGAATAGCAGGACATAATTTCACATATATGATGGCTAATTAAACAGGATAGCATGACACAATTTCACATGTATGATGGCTAACTAAACAGGATAGAATGACATACTTCAAAATATGATGACTATGTAAACAGGATGACATGATATAACTATATGATGTGTCTATTAAAGTGGTTCGCATGCCATAAATCACAAACATGTCGTCGATGCAAACATGATGGCATGATATAATTCACGGATAGAATGACATAATTTAAAATATGATGACTATGTAAACAGGATGAGATGATATAACTATATTATGTCTTTAGAAAATGGGTTGGCATGCCATAATTCAGATACATGCTTTCTATGTAAACATCATGGCATGACATAATTCAAATATATGATTTATATACTAAGGAAGTGAGCAGAGGGCAATCGCATATATGATGTGTCAACTAAGGAGATGGCATTCAATATTGTGTATATGATGTAAAAACTAAGCATTGCAATACAACATATGCATGATATGAGTAATATAACCCTGCCAAGTTTGAGCATACACCTCAGGGGGATAATAGGACTGGTCATCTGCCTCTGAATCCTCCTTTGAAGAGCTATGTGTAACCAGCAAGATATCTGCTTCAGCAGGTAGCATTGTCTGCTCTGAAGACCTTGTTTTCACTCCAGATTTCTCCATCACCAATTCAAATGGTTATGCACATGAAGAGCAGTTGAATATACAAACATTGTCGACAAAAGCAATGAGAAATACAAAAAGACGGCATGATATAATTCACATATATGACGCTTGCCTAAACAACATGGCATTGCATAATTCACATACATAATGCCTTGCAACAAGATAACATTGCATAATTCACATATATAATGTCTTGCAACAAGATGACATTGCATAATTCACATATATGGTAATTAGACACTAAACAGGTGGCATTCACACAAAGCATGTCTAAACTAAGCAAATGACATAGCAATGCAAGATACCATACGCACGATATGAGCAACATAACCCTGCCAAGTTAGAGCATGCACCTCGGGGGGGGGGGAATATGACTGGTCATCTGTCTCTGAATCCTCCTCTGAGGAGGTATCAGTAACCAGCAAGACATGCGCTTCGTCAGATAGCATTGTCTGCTCTGAAGACCTTGTTTCCACTCTAGATTTTTCCATGACCGTGCCGCAAGAGCAGAGCAACAGCGCGAGCGAGAGCTAAAGCAGCAGCAGTTCCTACTGATGTGGACGTCACCACCGAGGGAGCGACGCCGTGGAGGAAGTGGCCGACGACACCGCCATGGATGGAGCCGCACCGTGTCGGCTCGCGACCGAGCGCCGGCAGCACCGTGGGATCGAATCAAGAAGAAAATGCGGCGATTAGTGTACAACCTCTTTGGTGGCGCCGATTAGGCCGCAACTTCATCTGAGGAAACGGTGATGATGATGCTCTTCCGTGGTGCAACTAAAGACGGCGGTGTAGGAATGGAGGTGGCACGAAAGACGAGTGGAACATCGGGGCAACTCCTTGGAGGTGGAGGACGGGGTGGCTGAACCGGCGGGACGACGAGATCCACGACGGATCCTCATCCGGTACGTTGGATGAGGGACGTCGAGGTGTTGTTGTGGACGACGTTGTCGGGGAAGAGGCTCCGGCTGGGTGGCAGACGGAGCAGGGTTTGGGGTTTCGTCGCGGGTTTTCGCGGCCTCGGTGTACGAATGGGTGGGTGGATGGGATGGAAGTGGGGAACCATGGCTTAGGGACGCGCTTGTCCGAAATGTGGGGTAAGTTACGAAAGTACACCCACCAATTTGAGGAGGTTCTTTCGGTTCAGGGGTACCACGGGCATTTCGCATGTCGGGATTTCACAGGAGGTGGGAGTTTTCGTGCGCGTTGTAGTTTCGGAATAGCAAGGCGCATGTTGAGATGGAGGGAGTTGTCGGAGCACAACGAGACAAAGATATATCTTAAATATTTCGGGCTAACAAGGCGGGAGTTTCGCAGCACGGTAGACAGAGACGCTAGCTTGAATTTTCGGCATAACAAGGCGCGGCTTGAAATTTCGGAAGAACAAGCTTAACATGTACCAAAAAAAAGACAACTTGCACCTCAACACGCACAACACACACACAAACACCATTTAGACTAGAGTAAGGTACACGTGCATTGCACGCATGAGATTTGGCAACCAAATTATGAATAAATACCACATTATAGCATGTAACCTTTAAGTCATATATGCATCATGTAGATGTTCATTTAATTCTTATAGTTCATTTCACTCAAAATCATCTAGTTTTTATAAGAAAGCTAATCTATTTTAAGATTCATGGAATTGTGCGTTGTAAGACATAAAATAAAAACAAATAATGGCAAATCATGTAGAAAAACATTTGGGCAATTCTAATACGGAAGATTCTAGAACAAAGAAGAAGTGCTTGTGTTTTGATGTTTGTGCATTATGCTTAAGTTCAACCATGTAGTCTTCTAGATTATACATGTGGCGAAATCTGGTGGAATCTAGATGATATCCAACGGCTAGTAGTGCTCAAATGTGTCATCTTTGGCCCATCGGATTCGCCTCATCCAATGATCATCTTTCAAAGTTAAAGTTACCCGCACACAATATAAAAAATTATAAAATATAATATATATAGGGGTATAGATATAGATATGTGATGCGAAAGCCACCCATCATCTCCAATTAGAATAGTGTGTCCATGCACGGATGCGACGTGGCCAAATGATGTCTGCCATCGGTATCTCAAATTCAAATGAGTCTGATCTTGTTCAATGTGTATACATTGCAACATGCTCGTTTCCAAACCACACCGCGTAGATCTCCGTTATATTCATGCATGCATGGGTTTCAAACATCAGGATCTCTTATTCAAATATTTGAATTCAACTTTACATTGATTATGACCTCACCTAGTCTTTTACACCCACACAGTCGTCTTCTCTTTATAATTGTACCACTAACTTTCTCTCATGCATGCATGCACACACACTACCAGTCGGCATTATCCATCGCACACATGCAATCTTTTTCTTCAGGTCGGTCTCCAATGAAGGCACACACCCACACACATCCCCCTCTACATCATATCGGGCATTCTTTATCTCCCACGCATGCATGCGCAACGATCGATGTTCCTCTATGTATGTGTGTATATAGCTAGGTCTTTCATAGTTTTCCACACAAACCGATCAATCGATATATCTAGTGAGATCTCACCCCCTTTTCCACATCCACATCGATCAATCTATACCTCTCTATATAGGATTAACATATATAGCTAATACACCCACATTAATTATATATCCAACGTCCCCCTCTCATCATCCATGCCTTCCGCTTCATCTCTCAGACGCGCGCACAATGGCGAAGACAGGGGGTAGTAAGGGCCCTGCCCCCCCCCTAACATCACTGTATATCGAGGCTAATATGAATGTGATCATTAGACAATTGCTGCTAAAAATGGTTTAAGTTCATGAATTGACCCTCCTTGTAAAGGATTAGCAATGCTTGGCCCCCTAGCTCATTTATTTTTCATGGCTCCGCCACTGCACGCAATAGCGCACGTTCTCGCCCCCTCTCTCTAAATATCGATCCCGCACTTGTGCATTCCTTCATAATCTCCCTCCACTCGGCCCCTCGCACCATCGTCTAGCCCCCCACCGGATTTTGCCACATGTACAATCTAGCAGACTCCATGGTTGAACTTAAGCATAATGCACAAACCTCAAAACAGTAGTGGTTCTCTTTTGTTCTAGAATCTTCCATATCATAACTGCCCAAACTTTTTTTCTAGTTGAATTGCCATTATTTGTTTTTTACTTTATGCTTTACAATGCACAATTCCATGAATCATAAAATATATTAAGGGCTTCTTTGATTCAAAGGATTCTCAAAGGAATTTTGGAGGATTCTAATCATTAGGATTTTTTCCTATCTTGGTTGTTTGATTCGTAGGATTGTAAACCATAGGAATTTTTTCCATATGATTCATTTGCACTAGATTTCATAGGAAACATCCCATCCACTCAAGCCTCTTTGAAAGAATTCTGCGTTTTTAATGCACAATCAAACACTCATACAATCCTGTAGGATTCAAGATGACATTCCACTATAATCCCATGTTTTTCCTATTCCCGTGTTTTGGAAATCCTACGAATCCAAGAGGCCCTAGCTTTTTTATAAAAACTAATTGATTTTGAATGAGATGAACTATAAGAATTAAATGAAGGTCTACATCAGGCATATATGACTGAGAGCTTACATGCTATAGTGTGGTATTTATTCATAATTTGGTTGCAAAATCTGATGCGTGCAATGCACATGTACCTTACTAGTACTTCGAGTATGCAAAACACGTAAATTAGAATTCCAATGGCACGCTACACAGTGTCGCTCTTACAGTTCATGAAGCCACGTGGCACATGTGGAGGCGTTATCGCGACCTCCTTGCGTGGATTGATCACAGTGACATGCTGCTGGTTCCAGAAGAATGTACTCGTCCTCCCTGAGCCATACTGGCGGTACATGCATGAAGCGAATATGTGCACGCACACCACGCACGCACTCATTCCCTCGCACGCACATGCTGTTACACGGACGGACGCAATTTTGTACCAAGATCCATCCCATGTGATAATTTTGACGTATGTAAAGTCGTTCATTTCATTGATGGTCAATTAATAGAGCGCATGCAAATTAAGTGGACGTGAGGGCGGAAGGAAGACATTATTACTCCACTGCGTGCATGCGAGTAGTTAAATCATGGGTTGCTAGTAGTACTTCCATTGGTCTCCTTCGTATTTTGTGCCA